>NC_050579.1:230029147-230329147 GCF_011100635.1 Trichosurus vulpecula | reverse complement strand
AGAGAGAGAGAGAGAGAGAGAGAGGGAGAGGAAATGATTTGTCTGAAACCATAAAGTTAGTTAGTGACGGGATAAGGAGATGGATCTAGATTTCCTGCCTCCCGTCCAATGCTTGTCCTGACACAGTATGCTGCCTCATTTGGGGTTCAACTATACTACTTCATGATCTGCCCCCACTTCTTTGTGAATGGGAACCATCAAGAATTTTCCCAAGCATTTGTGAAATGGTTTCTCCTATTACTTCCTCAGATATACTTAGGAATAAAAAAATCAACTGCATTAAATTGGGAATAAGAACAATTTACATTATTTTCTTTAAAAGCAAAATTTGTGTGCTCCAGAAAGAGGGTTGGGGGGAGGGGAAATGTTGTAGAATTTTCTTCTTTATTACAAAGGAAAGTTTCCAGTTTTTCTATTTATTTGCTACATTATAAAGAGGAAAAAGACCACAAGAAGAAAAATGCATTGGAGTTTCTAACTCATAACTAACCACCCTTGGCAATGGAAGATGATCAGCACTGATAGTAAATTTTGCTCCTCTAAAGAAGTTAAAGAAGAAAATAAAGGGGAGGAAGGGGACCAGGAGATAGGCATTACACAGTCAAAGTCAATGATAGTCAATAAACATTTAAGAAGCACCTCCTTATGTGCCAGGCACATTGGGGATACAGATACTAAAAAGCAGTTTCTTCACTCAAAGAGCCTACAACCTAATGGGGGAAGACAAAACACAAAAGGAAGCTGAGAAGTTGGAGGGGGCAGAGAAAGTACCTGAGAGGGGAACATGGTCGAAAAGTCAGTCAGAGAAGTCCCAAGGTGGTATAGCCAGGTCAGAAATGAGGAGCTGAGGTCTCTCATTAAATGGAGACTTGGAATTCATGGTCCCACACTTCAATCAGAGAGTCATTGTGTAATGATGAGGTAGCACACCAAGGCTAAATAGATCTTAGGATGATTAGGTTATCCCAATAATATCCTTCCTGGGGGTATGGTCAAGAATCGATCAGAAGCTTTACATAACTAGAAAAAGAAAAAAAACAGGCCAGAAGGAATGGAGTGTGTGTGTGTGTGTGTGTGTGTGAGAGAGAGAGAGAGAGAGAAGCAGTTGGGAGTCAAGCAGCACCAACGTGTATCTGACTTACCTTGAGTTCCCTGAGTTGCTACAGGCAGCAGTTCCTGTTCTGAATCATGTGTTCTTCTATATCTACACATTTTTCGCTTTTTATCTCCTCTCTTATTAAAGCTGATTGCTGCCAGGTTTTCCTAAAAAAGGATCCAGTGGATAGGAGAATAGGGCCATACAAACGCATGAAGGGGAAATCAGGTATTTACTATTAACCCCCCCTTTGCTCTGATGTAAGGATAGAATGGCTCTGTAGTGGCATTGGGCCTACATTTCCCAGAATGCATAGTCTTATTCAGTTGTAGGCTGAATAGAAGCAGAGCAATGCCAAGAAGCATGTAGCTACAGCTATTCTACTCTAACGAACTCTACCTTCCTCCCCAAATCCACAGAGTAAGCTCCAAATAAGCTTTCTTAAGACTCTATCAGAGAAAGATCTTACCTTGATGTTGGGGCAGCTAAAACTGTGGTTGTAATAACAGTCAAGTCATTCTTTAGGTTTGTCCAGGCATGAGTCAAAATTCTTTTGAGAATAGGAAGCAGGGAAGTTTAGAGGCAAAAATAGTGGTATGTGTGTGTGTGTGTGTGTGTGTGTGTGTGTGTGTGTAAGGGTAGAAAGGGTGAAATGGATCAGAAATCATTTGAGTTCCATATGGGTAATAATTTTAAGCTTTTCATTTGGATATAATATAGATACAATGCCTGTTTACTTGGATGTTCCATGCTAATTTGGAAAATCATATCATCGCTTGCACCACCAAATTGAAAATGGTTGTGTTTATCGTGGTCTTCAGCTTGATGCCAGAGCTAAAGAAAGACAACTTGTATTCTCTCCTTCTTCTCTAATTTTCCCTGAGCACTTTCTCTAGATATCTCTTTGGCTGTCATCACAGAATAGCTTTTTATAATCTTTAACTGCTTATATGTTGTAGCCCCCTCTTTGCTTCCTCCAGTAAACACATTCCTCGAGTCAGGGACCATGCTAGTTTTTATTTTCATATCTCTTGTACACAGAGTTGTTGCTCAGTCATACCCAACTCTACATGACCCCTTGGGGTTTTCCTGGCAAAGATAATGGAATAGTTTGCCATTTCTTACTTCAATTTGTTCCCATTTTACAGATGAAGAACTAAGGTAAATAGGCATTAAGTGACTTGCCCAGGGCCACACAGTAAGTCTGAGGGTGGGTTTGAACTCAGATCTTCCTGACTCCAGGCCTTGTGCTCTATCCACTGCACTATCTAGCTGCCTCTGTACCCATAGCAGGTGCTAGATAAATGCTTGTTGCTACTTTGGCCAATAATGAATACTGCTCCTCCATTATTTGAAAGCACATTTAAAAAAAATATGTAGCAGTGGACCATACACATTCACAGCTTCCCTAAGGAGAGCTCACATGGATAGGGTGGCTTCTGTATATAATCTAATTTGCACTTCATCATAGCCATGTAAGAATGGAACAGATAGAATTCTATCCCTTTGAGCTAGTGCTTAAAAGAATAAAGTAATTTGCTTACGGTAACACAGATGAGAAAGAACCACACATACACCAAAGTTTTCCGGTCCCTCATCCAATCATCTTCCCATAACTCTTCTGTTGTAGGCACATTGGCATTGAAGATGTATGATTCTCATTAGAATTTAGCTTCTGCAGAATTATAAGTAACCTGTGTCTATGGTGTATTGACTCTGGAGTCAGAGTACCCGGATTCAATACCCGCCTCAGTTTTCCTGCCTACATGACCTTACACAATTCACTTAACACCTCTGGGCCTCAGTTTACTCATTTGTATAATGAGTGGTCTGGCCTATATAGCCTCTGTGATTCCTTCCAGCCTAAGAACTTTTTGCCTCTGAACTATGGAAAAATTACCATGATTAGATTGGCCAGATGTTTGAATGGACAAATCACATCCTTCTCTCCTCTCATCAGCTACCACTTTGGTTTAGGTCTTTGTTACCTGTCTTGATTATTTATTGTAACAGCCTCCTAACTGATTTCTCTGTGTCAAGTTTGCTACCATTATAATCCATTCCATAAACACTGCTGCTGAAGTAATTTTCTTTAATGCTGATCTGACCTCATGGCTCTCCTATTTAGCCAACTCTAGTTTCTCATTGCTTATAGAAAAAAAGGTCAATTCCTCTATGCAAACAGACACCAACCTACTTTTCCAATCTCATTGGATGTTATTCTCTTTCTTGCACTCTGGGATCTAACCAACCTAGCCTTTTTTCTGTTCTTCAACTGCAACATTCCATTCCCTGTCACCAAACCTTTGTGTTGGAAGTTCCCCATGCCTAGAATGCATTTCTTCCTCACCTGAACCACAGAGAGTCTCACTTTTCCTCTAAGATGCAGCCTGGATGCCATCTTCTACATGAAGCCTTTTCTCATCTTCCCCACCTTACCAAGCTGCCTTGTATTTATGTTCTGCATGTTTGTATTTATTATATATACATATATATGTGTATATACACATACATGCATATGCACGTATGTGTGCATATATATGTATATGTGCATATATGTGTATGTGTATATATGTGTGTATGTGTATGTGTGTATATGTTTGTGTATGTGTATGTACTATTCTCTTCTTCACTAGAAAGTAATCTCATTGTGAGTAGGGATTGCTTCATTCTTTGTAATTTTATACACACCTCCCAGAACAGTGCCTAGCATATAGTAAGTGATTCATAAATACTTGTTGCTTGACCGATCTGCTAGAGCAGGCAATCCTGATAGTCAGACAGCCCTGTGAAGTCACACTCCCTAACTTCTTACGTCTATCAAGTGGAAGTACTACAATTATGACTAAAAAGCAACTTCAAGTCTTCTCCCCTGCCTTCCTGGTGGTGTGTTTTTCTAAGGCAAATCATCCAGAAATATAATTCCTGGACAATTCTCTCAAGAATGTTCAGCCTGTTGTGACCTGTTGAGTTGCAAGAGTTTCACAGAACAGTCAAAATGTATCTTCCAACTCCCAGGCTCTTTGTTGCCTCCTCAAACATGCCTCTGTAAAATAGATTAAATAAAACTATAGTCAATATCTGGCCCTCCATCCCTTCTTGGCAATGGTAAATGGACTGAACAAGAGGCTGTCAGCTCTGTGGTGAATCAACCATTCCACCATGGGATAGTTGAATATGTTTGAATGAATCAGAACAATCACACTGCCTGAGTAATTACCAGAGGTCAAGTCTGCAGAAAGTATTGTGCCTATCTATTTCCCCATTAAAACAGCAACTCAAAACCATAGCTACATGGTTTGGGAATCTATTCCCAGATGTTTCTGAAACCTGACACCATGCAAATATCTTAGTAACTTAATACTAGCTTGTATTGAGCAGGTTCAAAAGCAGCTTCTTCCAGATTGCTCCTAATTTAATTAATATTTTCATAATTAGCCAGGAGACTTCCTGAGTGAAGATGAGATATTTGGATACTTTCAACTATTAGTGAATTATCTGGGCACCAAAACATCCCTATGTTGCTTTTAAACAGAAAAAAAAATGTTACTTTCATCTGCTTCTAATTCAGAACTAGACAGGATGAATTTGTTTTACCTTTTTTTAAATCACCTTTTGGCTGAGATCATACCATGGAAAAATTTAATCCCGAAGTATAGAATTTTAGAACATTCTAAACAAGTGAAAAGGGGGTAGGGGAAACAAGGGGAGGATGTCTAGTTGAAATCTGTAGATAGTATAACTTAGCCTATTAGGGCTTGCTTCTGCAACTATTGTCAGGAGGAGATTTTGGCAGTGGGTGAAGCCACTAAGGGACACCCTTGCAACACTTGCGCTGGAGAAGCTCAGTGAAATTTTACCAGTTTGCCATCTATGAAACCCGTGGCCATATTTCTCTCACCTCACCCAAACTGGACTCAACGTCAAGGAAAAGAAAGTTAATAGTGTGAGAGATGGGACTTATTTACAATTTATAAATTATAATTCAATTTTATTCTTTGAGTTCGTTTCTTCTTTATTCTTCAATTTTCAATTCAAGGTCATTCTTCAATTCAGTTTCATTCTTTGAGTCCCAGGGATCACAAACATTGTGTTCACCTAAATCTGAAGGGATAGATGAGTATCTCCACCCTCTTTCAATAGGCAGCACTAGATATAGAGTAGATTAAGTACTAGAGTTAGAATGGAAAGACCTGGGTTCAAAACCTACCTCTGCTATTTTCTACCTGTGTGGTCTTGGAAAAGTCACTCGGAATTGCATGGTTAGAAAGGACTGTGGAAGACTGACTCAGTCTTTACTTGAACAAGAATTCCTCCTATAATATATCTTGCAAGTAGTTATCTAATTTTCCTTGATGGCTCCCAGTGAAGAGGAACCCATTACCTCTTGAGGCAGCCCATTACACTTTTGATTTGCCTTATGGTAAGTAATTTTTTTTTACGTTGAACCAAGATTTGCCTCTTTACATCTACCACCCATTGCTTCTTCTGATCCTGGGCTATCTCCAGACAACTTGACTTTTGTATTGCCACTGAACACTAATGACTCTGGAGGACAGAATAAGGTTGATGACTTTGTACATCTCTGCCACACTTAAATCCAATTCACAGAAAAGTCAAGACATCATTCTCATGATGTCATTGGTCTTCTTCGACAATGAAGGATGAGAGGGGGTGGAGCCAAGATGGCCGCATGAAAACAGCATCTTGCTGGAGCTCTTTCACAAGTTCTCTCAGATTTCTATAAAAAAGTGAATTTGAGCAGATTTGAGAGAGTTGGAAACTGTGAGCAGTCTGAATGGGGCAAATTTCCAAGCCAGGAGAGTCTGAAAGGCCGAAGGAACAAATCTGTAGGCTTGGAGAGTGCTCTGCGTGCGGAGCTGCTCCAGACAGCACCAAAGCGGAAGTGGCTGGTCAGGAAACCCACGTGGGAGAAAGGCTGGGAGAAAGCTGGGCGCCCGAAACTGGCAGAGATCCCCAGGCCTCCCAACATAGGACGGCAGTCTGTGGAAGTGACGAGAGGCAGTGCCACGCCACCAGCCATGGGACATCAACTCCTGAGGCTTCATCCCAAAGGTATGAAACTCGTCTTCTTGAACTTCCGGGAGACATAATGGCCAGGTAAACGGCTCTAATTCCTCCCCTCCCCCCGCCCCCAAGAATTTCTTGGGAAAAAAAGAATGCCAGAATAGAGGAGATGGAAGTGGGGCTTCAGTGGCCAAGTAGTAGGAGTTCCTGAGTCCCAGAGGGGCAGAACCAGCAGGGTCAACACCAGGAGCCCAGATGGTACTCTTGCTCCCCCAGGGGAAGTGCCAGACACCAGAACAAACAACAAAGAGCTGAGACTATTGCTGAAGAGCAACAGTGCTGGAGAGCAACCCCAGGGGAATAGGAGCTTTCTGGCGGCCAGACCCCCTCCCCCACACCTCAGGAAACTGAAGGCTATAATTCACAAAGCCAACAACTAGACTCACAATTCCCAGAATAAGAAAGCTGGAACAGAGAGCCCTGAGCCCCCAAAGCAGAAATTTATTGTAAAGCCAGGAAAAGGCTAACCAACATGAAGAAGAACACACAAAAACCAATGACCATTGATTCTTTTTATGGAGACAGGCATGATCAAAATACCAATTTGGAAGAGGATAACAATGACACTATACCCACATCTGATACCTCAAAAGGTAGTGTGAACTGGTCTCAAGCCCAAAAAGCATTACTGGAAGAGCTAAAGGAGGATTTTAAAAACCAAATTAGGGAGGTAAAAGAAAAAAATGGAAAAAAAAATCCACGGATGAAATCAAGTTCCTAAAGAATAAGATTGGCAAAATGGCTACAGAGATTCAGAATCTAAATAGAGAAAATGACACCCTGAGAGGTGAAATCAACCAATTGGAAATGAAGACAGTAACTCATTAAAAATTAGAGTTGAGCAAGTAGAAGCTAATGACTCTATGAGACATCAAGAAGTAGTAAAACAAAATGTGAAGAATGAAAAAATAGAAAAAAATGTGAAATATCTGATTGGGAAAACAACTGACCTGGAAAATGGATCCAGGAGAGACAATTTAAGAGTTATTGGTCTACCAAAAATTCACAATGAAAAAATGAGCCTTGACAGCATCTTCAAAGAAATTATCAAAGATAACTGCCCAGAGGTCCTAGAACCAGAGGGCAAAATAGTCATTGAAAGGGTTCACTGATCACCCCCCAAAAGAGATCCCAAACTAAAAACACCAAGAAATATTATAGTCAAATTTCAGAATTACAAAGTCAAGAAGAAAATACTGCAAGCAGCCAAAAAGAAACGATTCAAATATCGCGGAACTACAGTCAGGATCACGCAGGATCTCTCAGCTTCCACATTAAAAGACAGGAAAAATTGGAATATGATATTCCAAAGGGCAAAGGAGCTGGGACTACAACCAAGGATAAACTACCCAGCAAAACTAAGCATAATTTTTCAGAGAATGAAGGATGAACAACCCATTGATCCTACCTCTACCTTCTGGGACCAAGCTGAATGAATGAAACCCTCTCTCATTTAATAACCTTTGTCATACTTGAAAACAACTATCAGATCCTTACTAGATTCCCTTCTCTTCTCCAGGCTACACACCTCTAGTTTCCTCAACTGATAAACATTTGGTTACTTTGATCAAAAAAAGAAAGAAGAAAACCAAATTACCAGTACCAAAAATAAAAAGCATGAGTCTGCCACCAATGAAGAGGAAATCAAAGCAATAATTAGGAGCTATTTTGCCCAACTGTATGCCAATAAATCTGACAATCTAAGTGAAATGGATGAATATTTACAAAAAACATGAATTGCTCAGATTAAGAGAAGAGGAAATAAAATCCTTAAATAACCCCGTTTCAGAAAAAGAAATTGAACAAACATCAATGAACTTCTTAAGAAAAAATATTCAGGGCCAGATGGATTTACAAGTGCATTCTACCAAACATTTAAAAAAAAACAATTAATTCCAATGCTATATAACTATTTGACAAAATAGGTGAAGGAGTCCTACCGTATTCTTTCTATGATATAAATATGGTGCTGATACCTAAACTAGGAAGAGTCAAAACAGAAAGAAAATTATAGACCAATTTCCCAAATGAATATTGATGCAAAAAAGTTAAATAAAATATTAGCAAAGGGATTACAACAATTTATCACAAGAATAATACCAGGTGGGATTTATATCAGGAATGCAGGAATGATAAGCATTATCTATCTAAAATCATCAGCAAGCATTACATGTAATGGAGATAAGCTAGAAGCACTCCCAATAAGATCAAGAGTAAAATAAGGATGCCCATTATCACCACAATTATTCAATATTTTACTATAAATGTTAGCATTTTAGTATTAAGAGAAGAAAAAGAAATTGGAGTTAGAATAGGCAATAAGGAAACAAAACTATCAGTCTTTGCAGATGATATGATGGTATACTTAGAGAATCCTAGAGAGTCAACTCAAAAAAAATACTTGAAACAATGAACAACTTTAGCAAAGTAGCAGGTTACAAAATAAACCTATGTAAATCATCAGCATTTGTATATATTACCAGTAAAACCCAGCAGCAAGAAATAGGAAGAGAAATTCCATTTAAAATAACTATAGACAATATAAATTATTGGGAATTATACCTGTCAAGACAAATCCATTAACTATATGAACACAATTACAAAATACTTTTCACACAAATAAAGTCAGATCTAAACAATCAGGAAAATATCAATTACCCATGGATATGCAAAGCTAATATAATAAAATGACAATTCTACCTAAATTAATTTACTTACTCAATACCATATGAATCAAACTAACAAAAATTATTTTATATAGTTAGAAAAAATAATAACAAAATTCACCTGGAAGAACAAAAGACCATACAGGTAATAAGTGACAGAGGTTGGATTTGAACCCATTTCCTCTAAATCAAGTGTTCTTTCCACTGTACCATGATGCCCTTCTTCTCATGGAATTTCATATTTGTGGTTTGTTCTTTGTTTTCTAAGAGGACTAATGACATCATGGGTAATGTCTTGACTCATGGGTGAATTGTATTTAAGTGAAGCTGAGTTGCACAAAGCTGTTAGCCTCATTCTCTCTTCCAGAGTCATTGGAATTCAGTGGCAAGAAAAAGGTCAAGACAACTGGTGATAGTATGGGATGCACTGGTTGACCTTGGCATCTTTGATGTCTGACCAAGCTCTTAGCACCCCACAGTACCTGCTTCAGCCACTTCCATGGCTATTGGAGGAAATTGTTCTCATCTGCCCATCCCACTGCGGGGAAGTCTTTATATGTATGGAGTAGACATCCCCCAACTCACTTACAAGTTTGAGGGGAGAGAGAGAGAAGGAGAGGGAGATAGAAAGGGGAGGGAGAGAGAGGGAAAGAGAGAGGGAGGGAGGGAAGGAGAGAGAGAAAGATAGAGAAAGACAGAGAGAGGGAGAGAGAGAGAGCGAGAGCGAGCGAGAGAGAGCAAGAGAGAGAGAAAGAGAGAGGGAGAGAGAGAGGAGAGAAGGAGAGAGATAAAGAGA
The DNA here is from genome assembly GCF_011100635.1 of Trichosurus vulpecula. Classification (NCBI taxonomy): domain Eukaryota; kingdom Metazoa; phylum Chordata; class Mammalia; order Diprotodontia; family Phalangeridae; genus Trichosurus; species Trichosurus vulpecula. The sequence goes on along the minus strand of NC_050579.1, from coordinate 230,319,501 downwards.
ACCTTGCCTTATTGAGCCTCCATTCTAATAGGAAGACCAGACACAAAGGAGAGAGGAGGAGTTGAAAAAAGACTGAAAGGAGAAACTTCAGTATCGATAGAGTGCATAGTTTAAATAACTGAAGTATGTCAATTTACCATCCAATCAACAGTTATTAGTGCAGTACTCATTAGGTGCCAAGTACAGGGTGTACAAAGGCAAAACTTAAAACAAACAAAAAGCAGTCCTTGCCACCAGGATGTTTACATTCTATCAGGAAAGACATGTACTGTTTGTACATTTTCTATTCAATGACTCTGTTCTCACCCCACCCCCATTGACACCACCCCATCTCGAACTCCTAAGCATTTTATCCTCACAACCCCAAGAATTAAGTTCTGTCATTATCACTGTTTTATAGATTGGTAAACAAAGACTGAGAGATTAAATGACCTGTCCAAGGTCCCACAGCTAGTAAATGTTTGAGACAGGATCTTAACTCAGGTCTTTCTGACTCCAAGTTTAGTATTTGATCCACTGCTTCATGTAAGGTATGCCCTAAAACTAACATTTTAACAAATCTGATTGAGAATCCATGTGGTATAGTGGATATAATTCTGAATTTGAAGTTAGCAAGACCTGTGTTCAAGACCTGCTTCTGATAATTTGGATGGGGATAGAGTGGAGGACTGAGAAGACCTGAGTTAAAATCTGACCTCAGACACTAGATGGGTGTCCCTGTGCAAGTTTAATTTTACATCTCTGTGCCACAGTGTCCTCATCTGTACAATGCAGATAATAATAAGTAGCATGTACCGTATGGGTTTTTATGAGGATCAAATAAGTTAACGTATAAGGAGCTTTGTAAACCTTAAAGTGCTATATAAAGGCTTATTATTTTCATTATTATTTTTATCTCTTTGACCATGGACAAGGAAGTCTCTTCTACTATATGAACCTCTGTATTCTCATCTATGAAATGAGGATAATTGCATCTACAGTACTTAACTCCCAGAGTTCTTATGAGCCTTGAATAATCTTTTCAAGTAATAAAGCACACACACACACATACACACACACACACACACACACACAAGTCATCTATTACATATCATAGTAGTACTGAGCTGGGAGTCAACAGACCTAAGGTCTAAGCCCTATCTCTGTCATTGTTATTGTTGTTGTGGTGGTTATTGAGTGGTGTCTGACCCTCTGTGACCCTATTTGGGGTTTTCTTGGCAAAGATACTGGAGTGGTTTGCCATGTCCTTCTCCAGCTCATTTCACAGATGAGGAAACTGAGGCAAAAGGCTTAAGTCACCTTCCCAGTGTTACACAGCTAGTCACTGTCTGATTTGAACTCAGGAAGATGAGTCTTCTTGACTCCAGATCCAGCACTCTAACTGTGCCACCTATCACAACCATTAATCTTTTTGTTTGCTTTTTGGTTTTGGAAAAATCATTTCATTTCTTCACATCTCTTTTTCCTCATCTGTAAATTGAAAGGTTGTATTGGGCGATCTTGTTTTTGAGACCCATGAATGACATATTTTCTTTTACACTGGAGCAGTTCATGCAGTCACTTATACAATATATTGATGGAATCCTTTTCAGTTATATTGTAATATAAAGAACATTAACTTGGGACCCAAAGCACCCATGGGACCCACATTCAAATTCCACCTCCTATATGTTATACCTGTGTAACCCTAGGCAAGTTAATTAGTCTCCCTGACACTATTTCTTCATCTATAAAACGAAAGGGCCGGACTAAATATCCTCCAAGGTCCCTCCGGGCCCTTAATCTATTATTCTAAATCATTCAACGCTAAGCTGTTATGATTCTAAAACGTTAACGTAATCCCAGAATTGGATTGCTTTTAGCCATCAGATTAGTTACTTATCCTTTTTAAAACTCAATTGCCTCCTAGGATCCTAAGGTATGGACATAGTGGTGAGACATCTGGGAGGAGAAACCAAGGAAATGATTCAAAGAATTTAGAAATAACCTCACCAGCAACACAGTGGAGAAAGTGAATTTGCCTGAGCAATAGGGATTGGTCATCATCATCATCACCATCATCATCATCCAAAAGTCTTTGGGCAATTTCATTGTCACTCATTCCTTCAGAGTAAATGAACCCTTCACATTGCCTCTCCTTCAGTGCCTTACCACTTCTTTAGAAAACTGATTTGGGGGCAGCTAGGTGGCGTAGTGAGTAGAGCACCAACCCTGGAGTTAGGAGGACCTGAGTTCAAATCCAGCCTTAGACACTTGACACACTTACTAGCTGTGTGACCTTGGGCAAGTCACTTAACCCCAATTGCCCTGCCTTCCCCCCTCCAAAAAAACTGGTTTGGAGCCAAATCAGTAATTTAATTTTTCTATGAACCAAAATTTCCTCAGAGTAAAAAATAATCCTTTGCTTGACTAGCATTTTTAGGTAACCAAAGTATGTTAGGTGCTACATGGAAAGTATAAAAGACATAGCTGCGACATGCACCTTATTATGACATGCATTTCAGACTTTAAGTCAAAACACCATTACATATTATTTAGCCATGGAAGGTTCCTCAAAGGTTTCCTAGTCTAACTATAATCTAAAATAAGAATTTCTTCTATGATATTTCTAGTGGTCACCCAGCTGCTGCTTGGTCACTCATGACAGGAAACTAATTATCCCCAGTAGTAAGTTATTCTAGTTTTAGACAACTGCAAATGTTAAGAATATTTTTTTCTTATGTTAAGTCAAAAATCTGTTTCCCTTTAATTTTGTGCCCTGTGTTCCTAGTTTTGCCCTTTGGAGCCATTCTCTTTCCATATGATAACTATTGACATATTTGAAGACAGTTGTCATATTCCCCTTAATCTTCTCTCTAGGTTATATATCCCTAGTTCTTTTGACCTAATAATTAAAAAAAACCATTTATTTCTACTACATGGCTTGAAGTCTCATTATTCTTTTGGGTACATTTCTCTACTCCTTTCCTCCTCATTTCACATCACTCAGTCATCTTCCATCATTCTTGTCTCTGAGGAAAAAGTGGCCCCACTTCTTTCTTATCACAAGAAACCACTCTCCATGCACCCACCCACCCATAACCCTAGTCTTCTCCAGAAAATTATCCCCATTATCCTCCTCACTCTCTTATCATTAATCTCTCCCTATATACTGGCTCCTATAGGCACCTGCTGCCTAAAAACAATACATCCTTTAAAAATCTTTATCTGATATGATCATTTTAATTATCATTTGTTACCTCTCCTCTTCGTAATTAAATTCAATTTTTTTCTTGTCCTTTTAAAAAGCACTTTTGGGGGATGGAGCCAAGATGGCAGCTGGAAAGCAGGGACTTTCTTGAGCTCTCACCCAGGTCCCTCCAAACACCTATAAAAATGGCTCTGAACAAATTCTAGAGCTGCAGAACCCACAAAATATCAGAGGCAAGCAGGGCTCCAGCCGAGGACAGCCTGGATGGTTGCTGGGAAGGGTATATTGCAAGTAGCTGGGAGCAGAGCAGAGCCCAGTGTGGGCCGCGCCAAGACCAAGCAGACTGGAAGCCAGGTGGAACAGGCCATAGCACCCTGAATCTGTGAGCTGTGGCAGTTACCAGACTTTGCAATCCATAAACTCCAAAGACAACAGAGCAGGTTAGTAGGAAAAGCTCCAGGGACCAAGTGAAAGGAGTTTGCAGCCAGCCACTGCCCTGGGGGCAGCGGAGGTGGTGCAGCTCTGACACTGCTTACAGAGCTAGAGCTGCCATTGCTTCTGGCCCCAGGCCCAGCTGGTGGGAGGAATTAAGCAGCAGATTAGAGCAGGAGTGAAAAGCCTGCTTTGTCCTGCCTGGATCTGGGCCAGAATCCTGGTTGGCGGTTCTTGGGGGAGAAGGAATGCTGGTGTGGCAGAGATTGCTGTGTAGAAGTAGCTCTGAAAACAGCAGCACATCCCCTCAAGCTTGGAACAAAGTACACTCTACAAGCAGTCGCCCCCTGATAAAAAGCTCAAGGGTCAAATAGTTGGCTGGAAACATGAACAGGCAGTGAAAACAGTCTCAGATTCAGACTCAGACTTTGGAATCTTTTTTTTGGTGACAAAGAAGACCAAAACATACAGCCAGAAGAAGTCAACAAAGTCAAGGAGCCTACATCAAAAGCTTCCAAGAAAAATATGAATTGGTCTGAGGCCATGGAAGACCTCAAAAAGGATTTGGAAAAGGAAGTAAGAGAAGCAGAGGAAAAATTGGGAAAAGAAACAAGAATGATGCAAGAAAACCATGAAAAACAAGTCAATGACTTGTTAAAGGAGACCCAAAAAAATACTGAAGAAAATAACACCTTAAACATAGACTAACTCAAGTGGCAAAAGAGCTCCAAAAAGCCAATGAGGAGAAGAATGCTTTGAAAGGCAGAATTAGCCAAATGGAAAAGGAGGTCCAAAAGATCACTGAAGAAAATACTACCTTAAAAATTAGATTGGAGCAAGTGGAAGCTAGTGACTTTATGAGAAATCAAGATATTATAAAACAGAACCAAAGGAGTGAAAAAATGGAAAGCAACGTGAAATATCTCATTGGAAAAACCACTGACCTGGAAAATAGATCCAGGAGGGATAATTTAAAAATTATTGGATTACCTGAAAGCCATGATCAAAAAAAGTGCCTAGATATCAGCTTTCAAGAAATTATCAAAGAGAACTGCCCTGATATTCTAGAGCCAGAGGGTAAAATAGAAATTGAAAGAATCCACCGATCACCTCCTAAAAAAGATCCCAAAAGGAAAACTCCTAGGAATATTGTTGCCAAATTCCAGAGCTCCCAGATCAAGGAGAAAATACTGCAAGCAGCCAGAAAGAAACAGTTTGAATATTGTGGAAACACAATCAGAATAATACAAGATCTAGCAGCCTCTACATTAAGGGATCTAAGGGCTTGGAATATAATATTCTGGAGGTCAATGGAGCTAGGATTAAAACCAAGAATCACCTACCCAGCAAAACTGAGTATCATGCTCCAAGGAAAAATATAGATTTTCAATAAAATAGAGGACTTTCAAGCTTTCTCAGGGAAAAGACCAGAGCTGAATAGAAAATTTGACTTTCAAACACAAGAACCAAGAGAAGCATGAAAAGGTAAACAAGAAAAAGAAACCATAAGGGGCTTACTAAAGTTGAACTGTTTTGTTTACATTCCTACATGGAAAGATGATATGTGTAATTCATGAGACCTCAGTATTAGGGTAGCTGAAGGGAACATACATACATACATACATACATACATATATATACATATACATATATATATATATATATATATATATATATATATATGAAGAGAGAGAGAGAGAGAGAGAGAGAGAGAGAGAGAGAGAGAGAGACAGAGAGACAGAGACAGAGAGACAGAGAGAGACAGAGAGAGAGACAGAGAGAGACAGAGAGAGGGAGACAGAAGGCACAGGGTGAGTTGAAGATGAAGGGATTATATGTAAAAAAAATAAAATCAAATTAAGGGATGAGAGAGGAATATATTGAGAGAGGGAGAAAGGGAGAGATAGAATGGGGTAAATTATCTCACATTAAAGTGGCAAGAAAAAGCAGTTCTGTTGGAAGGGAAGAGGGGGCAGGTGAGGGGGAATGAGTGAATCTTGCTCTCATCGGATTTGACCTGAGGAGGAAATAACATACATACTCAATTGAGTATCTTACCCCACAGGAAAGAAGGAGGAAGGGGATAAAAAAGGGGGACAATAGAAGGGAGGGCAGATAGGAGGAGGAGGTAATCAAAAGCAAACACTTTTGAAAAGGGACAGAGGGACAGGATCAAGGGAGAAAATTGGATAATGGAGGATAGGATAGAAGGGAGCAAAATATAGTTAGTTTTTCACAACATGAGTATTGTGGAAGGGTTTTGCATAATGATACACGTGTGACCTATGTTGAATTGCTTTCCTTCTTAGGGAGGGTGGGTGGGGAGGGAAGAGGGGAGAGAATTTGGAACTCAAAGTTTTAAAAGCAGATGTTCAAAAAAAGTTGTTTTTGCATGCAACTGGGAAATGAGATACACAGGCAATGGGGCACAGAAATCTATCTTGCCCTACAAGAAAGTAAGGGAAAAGGGGAGGGGGGAGTGGGGTGACAGAAGGGAGGGCTTACTGGGGAATGGGGCAATCAGAATATATGCCATCTTGGAGTGAGGGGAGGGTAGAAATGGGGAGAAAATTTGTAATTCAAAATCTTGTGGAAATCAATGCTGAAAACTACAAATATTAAATGAATAATAAAATATAAAAAAGGAAGAAATCACTTTCTATTTTATTGACCTGTATTGTCTTTATGCTACATTTATTTAGATTTCTCCTACTTCATGGCACATCTTTTTTAAAAAATATGTTTGTTAAATAAAATTAATCATACAGTGACATAGAGGCATATGTACATATGTATACTCATTCAGCTATTCCTCAATTGATGGGCGTCTGCTTGGCTTGCAATGTATTTGGTATTTTTATCTCCACAAAAGAGCTATTTTGATATTTTTGTACATAAAAGTTTTTTCCTCTTTTGGTTATAGGCCCAGCCATGGTATAGCTGGTTCAGAAGACATGCACTGTTTAGTAACCTTTTTACAATTCCAAATTGCTTTGCACAATGGTTGTACACTTTCAGAAAACCATCTGTACTAGGTGCCTCCACTTACTCTTCCCTGTCAGTCTTAGACCTTCTGCATTCCAGCCTCATTGCAAACTGAAATAGTTTCCTTCAGGGTTACCAATGATCTTTAATTGCCAAATCGAACTATCTTTTCTCAGTCCTCATCATTTTTGACTTCTCTGTAATCTTTGACATTGTTGGTCACCCTTCTCCCAGATACTTCTCTCTTCTGGTTTTCTGATAGCTCCTTCTCAGTCTCCTTTGCTGTATGCATTCATGTCATACCCAGTAACCTTGGGTACTACACTTCAAAGACTCTGTCCTGGTATTTTTCTAATCTTCCACTACACTAACTTGCTTGATGATCTCATTAGCTCTCATAAATTTAACTGTCATTGACATATGATTCCCAGATCTATATATCTAGCCTTAGTCTCTTTGCTGAGCTACGGTCCCATATCATTAGCCTTTTGGACATCTCAAACAGGATGTCACAGGGCATCTGGAACTCAATATGTTTAAAACAGAACTCATTATCTTTCCCCTTAAACTGTACCCTATTTTCAGACTGTCCTATTACTATCAAGGATGTTACCATCTTCTCAGTCTTGGGACCTTGGTGTCATTCACTAATCTTCACTCTCACTACACATGTTTAACCTATTACCTAATCTTGTCATTTCTACCTCCATAACTTCTCTTGTAAGCACCTTCTTCTCTCTGTTCATATAGCTACAACACTAGTTCAGTCCCTCATCACCCCTTGCCAATACTACTGCAATAGGCTCATGGTTGGTCTTCCTTAAGTTTCCCCCCTTCTGATCCATGATCTACTGAGTTTCCAAAGAGATGTTTTCAAAAGTGCAAGTCTGAACATAGCATCACCCTATTCAATAAACTCCAAAAATAAAGCCTCAGTACAGGTTCTTTATTGCTTCTAGAATCAAATATAAAATCTTCTATTTGGCATTTAAAGCCTCACAAATTGGCCCTTCTGGCCTTTTTAATCTTCTTATATTTTTGTCTCCTCAATGTAGTCTGTAATCCAGCTACACTGGTCTACGAGCTTTTCCTCATACATAAAATTCCATCCTCATCTATTTGTCTGTTCATTGACTCTTCTCCATGTCTGGAATGTTCTTCTCACCTCCACCTCTTAACTCCTATGGCTTCCTTCAAGACTCAGCTAAAGTTCTACCTTCTGCTTTAGAGTTTTCCTGTTTTCTCTAGCTGTTAGTGCCTTTCCCTCTGAGATTACCTTTCATGTTCTCTCTCTCTCTCTCTCTCTCTCTCTCTCTCTCTCTCTCTCTCTCTCTCTCTCTTTCTCTCTCACCCTCCCTCCCTCTCTCTCTCTCTCTCTCCCTCCCTCCCTCCCCCCTCTTTGTTTCTCCACATTTTATGTAAATAGTTATTTATATATTGTCTCCACTATTAGAACGTGAGCTCCCTGAAGGCATAGATGGTGCTTTGTCTTTTTTTTATACCCCCAGAACTTTGCACAGTGCCTGTCACATAGGAAGTACCAAATAAACTGCTTGATCATTGAGACTTCAGTTTATCATTATCCCTTCTTAGCTATGATGCCCCAAATTGGACATGATATTCCAGAACTATTCTGACAAGAGTAGAATACAATGGCACCATCACCTCCCTTGCTCAGAATGCTATCCTTCCATTAATGTAGCCTATATTAGCACTAGGTCATTTGGCTGTTACATCATACTGCCTTCTCCTAGTATACTTGTAGCCTGCCGGACTATCAGGGGAGGAGAATATGCAGCCTTGAGGTCACATGTGACCCCTAGTTCCTCAAGTGCAGCCCTTTGACTGAATCCAAACTTCACAGAACAAATCCGCTTAATAAAAAGATTTGTTCTGTAAAACTTGGACCCATTCAAAAGACCCAAGGAGATAAAAGGTCATATGTGGCCTCAAGGCCACAGATTTCCCATCCCTTTACTGTATCTATGTATATTTTTTTTAACCTAAATGTTGGACTTTTCCATTTGGGGTACAAAATAAATTCATTGTGCAAGTTAATGATGATAGAACTCAACCATCAAAATTTCCTACCACCAAAATTCCCTGTTCTCTTAACATTTTAAATTATACCCCTCCAAAATGCATGTATATAATCATTCTCCCCTCCTCTTTTCTTCTGCATTAGTGAAGTCACTCATTCTGTTCTTTTACCCTTAACTTAAACACCTGTCCATTGCAGAACAGGTGTCTCTTTTTTTCTGATCCAGCTGTAATCTCCACCTCAGGATATTCCCAGATGTTTTCTATTTCTAGTTCAGTGATGCTATCTTTAGGCACACAAGTTCACTGATAGCTAGCTGTAAGTTTGTAAGGTACAACCTTTGGTGAGTCCAGCAATACACTGAGGCAACTAAATTCAATGCAAAAAAAATTTATTAAGTATCTATGATATTAAATTATAAAACTTAGAGGCAACTTTGTGGTACAGTGAATAGAGTGCTGGACCTGCAGTCAGAAAGATCTGGACTTAAATTCAGTGTTACTTTGAGCAAGTCTGCCTCAGTTTCCACATCTGTAAAATGAGGACATTAATAGTATCTACCTCCCAGGGTTGTTGTAAGGTAAAATGCTGTAATATTTGTAAAGTCATTAGCAAACCAATAAAGTACTATGTACATGTTATTATGATTATGATTATTAATGTGACAACATGGGGATAGATACTTTGTATCCAAACGTAAAACTGTAATAGTTTGTGTTCTCAAGGAACTTACATTCTACTAAGGATGCCTAATAAACATACATACAAAGTAAATTTCTAAAAAAAAAAGAATGATTTCACGAGTGGGAAGGAGAGCACCAACAATGGAGGGAGACCAAGAAAAGACCTTTAGTAGCTGGCATTTGAAGTGAATCTTAAAAGGAACAAAGAATCAGAGTACAGGAAGGAGAAGATTCCAAATTACCCACCTGTTTGTTTTATTCAACCTAAAATTTCTATTTTTTATTTAATTCATTTTATTTCATTCAATTTATTCATACTGAACATCCTACATCACTCCTGATGAACTCTAATTATTCCTAGGCCTGTTCCCCTGGGATACTCTCCATGAATGAGTTAACATACCACCCATTTTAATATACATTTTGCAGGATCATGAAGTATCATAAAAAATATTTTACCATCATACTAGTTGCTTATAAAACCTGAACTAACCCTGCTCATTAGATTAGGAGTCCCATCATTTTTTTATCTTTTCTCACCCTTCTAGAATTAGGGAATCATCTTCCCATGCTTCTATATCTTCAAGTCTTTCTGTGTGCCTTTTCAAACCATCAAATGTTGGATAGGGTATTCATAAGACCATAGACTTAGAGCTGGAAAGGACCTTAGGGGTCATTAAGCCCAACTCCCTAATTTTATAGATGAGGAAACTGAGTCACAGAGCATTTACATGATTTGAACAAAGTCATGCCACTGGTAAGCATCTGAGGTAGGATTTGAACCTGGGTCTTCTTGACTTCAATTCCTGTGCTTCCTGAAACACTATACCATGTTTCAGAATCTTATTTTTTTGGAATCAACATGAAAGGAAGGTAGATGACAGTGTATTCAACTGCCTTATTATTTCTAATCCTTAGAGAATATCTGTGAATGGTGAGAATAACATACTTTGTACACATCACTCTTCCCATATTAAGTTGCATTCTACAAAATGAGTATCTAAACAACCACCAAGCTATGTCAGTCTTGGCAATGTTTTTATTTGTTTGTGATTTCATTGGTACAGAGAAATCCCAAGTGAGCAAACTATACAGCTTAGAGTCAGACAGTTGTCTGGGGGACTGAGAGGTTAAGTGACTCATCCAGGGTCATACAACCAGTATGTGTTGGAAGTGGGGCTTGAACCCAGATCTTCCTGATTCCAATGTGGGCTTTCTATCCACTGCTTCCTACTGCCTATCTTCTTCAAATATAGTACCATAAATATTTACAGTAGCTCAAATATTGTACTTTAAAATATAGTACCTCAATAAAGATAATCAGCAAGTATTTATTAAGGTCTTGCTATGTGCCTATTTTGTGTGAGGCATTATGGAATAGTGAATACAGAGCCAGCTTCAATGCCAGAGAGAACTGGGTTCATATTATACTTATTAAATATACTGGCTGTGGGTCCCTAGGCAAGTCACAATCTCTGAGAACTCTATCCAACTCCTTATGACTATAAATTGCATAGAAGGTGCCAACATGTATTGGCAGATGAAAACACTCAACATGAATTCCCTATTCCAATAAAATCACAAGTTCCTTCCCTGATTTCTTTTCGATAAGTGCGTGATACAAAACCAGAAAGCAAAACATCCCTGGCCTCAAGAAGCTTTCCTTCAATAGAAGTTTAAAACATATGTATAAATAAGCATATTTGGAATATACAGAAAATAAAAAAAACAACCTATTTTGGGGAGGGAGAACACTAGGATCTGAAGGCAAGAACCTCAGTATTCAGAGTGTTTCAGTATTCAAATAGAGTTTTGCCTTCCCACTCTAAGGAGAAAGCAATGGTGATGGTGATGGTGATGCTAATTATGTTAACTGATATTAATATAGAAAAATTAAGACTTGGCATGTCCTTATTGAATAATAACAACACAACCTAACCTACAAAGGGGTGATGCTTGTTAAAATGTTCTTTGGGAATTTCCCAAAGGCCCTCTCTTTCTTTTTTTTTCCTTGTTTGGTCCTACCTTACAATTTACCATTGCTGCCTGGTCTTAGCCAGTACTCTTATTTTATTCAAATGTGTTTGCCCCCAAGTCAAACAGCCAGCTGTGCTCTACTGCGTGATGAGGTATGAAGCAGAAAGAACACAATCTAATTTTTAGATCCAGTTGAGCTTGAAGCACCTCAAGATAAGGTGGGGGGGGGAGGAGTGGGAGGGAACACATCTCACTGGAGCTCAGGAATTAATTCATGTAGCAGGCACTTATCAGTAAGCCCATGACTCTCCAAGACTGGTTTCTTCCCTTCCCCCACCCTCAATTAACCCCTCAATCACTGGGTAGTAAAAGTAAACAGGAGGGACTTCATTATCTAATTAAAATTAATTGGTCGTGTGCCAATTAGGAAAGAGCTGGGTAGGTTAGTCTTTGGGTATGAGGCGTGTGTGTGTGTGTGTGTGTGTGTGTGTGTGTGTGTGTGTGTGTGTTCTCAGATTGGGGCAATTGCCCTCTGCTTGTTTTCCTGTACAATTCTTTTACTTTTAACTTGGTTGGAACAGTAGCAGGTATTGGGGTTAAGTGCTTATGCAAATGAAAGAATGTCTCAGACTGCTTATTTAGAAACCTCCTCAGGTAGAAATCCTCCTTGCAAGGAAGTTTCCTTTACCTGGACCATTTAGCTCAATCAATACCCTTTGGCTTTTAGGACCTTTTATGATCTTGTTTTGGTTTTCACCTTTCTCTACCCACTCTACAAAATGCATACATATTAGTATTTAAAGATAATTGTGGTAGCAGTAGACATAATTAAGAGACAATATGATATAGCAGGGAGTCAACTGACCTTGGATTTAGGAAGATCCAAGTCCAAGTCTTGCCTCTGGAATAATGTATCTGTGTGACCTTAGGAAATTCTCTAAAATAACAATTTACACATGAGTTACTGATCTGCAGAGTAGAAGACAGGAATTTACCCAATGGGAATTGTCTACATCAATGAATTCACTGGACTGGCCCACTACCACTAACAACAGCAGCAAAACAAGACTATATGTAGGGAGCTTATATACTAGAAATACCCCATTATGCCCAAGCAAAGAGCACACAAATGAATGAACAACAATGATGAAACACCAGATATTGAATAAGGGGCTCAGTTCCTTTGAGAAAGGTATCAAACATAAAATATGGTTGGTGGGACCTTCCATGCCTAAAAAGAAGGTTTAGGTCATATCTATACAATTAGAAAAACACTTGGTTCCAGAACCCTCCATACAGCAGATTTGAGTGTTTTTTAATGAGTAATTTGATAGCATTATAGTTGGTCTAATAGGTAGTGCCTTTGAAGAATGTGCACATAGTCCTTCTAATGGAAATAGACCAAAACAGTCTTAATTCCCTGACCACCCACAGATAAGGCATTAGAGAAACACAGATGCCAAAGAAAAGGTGACTTAAAGAAATTTAAACAAGCCTAGCTACTTTTCCAGTTCACCAGGCACCAGAAATGTGATGTGCCATGCTGTGACCTCAACTGCTCTCTTTGGAGTTGGAAGGTGAAATAGAAGGTAGGAGTGGCCTATGATAGCACTGTCTTTGCACCTGCCTGTGAGCAACAGGTACCTTATGGAATCACTGGCAAAGCTATTTCCTCTACTTTTATCACAGCCTTAAATAAGACTGTAAATGGATAGCCTCAGTGATTTTTCCTTTGCCAAACAAAATCCAACCCATTTCCAAAAGCCCATTATAAATTCCCAACTTATACTTAAAACTTTCCCTGATAACTCAAGCCCTCATTAACCTCCCTCACCACTAAAATATAGCACTTCCAATCTCTTCTATATCATTCTTACCTGATTATTTCTTACTCTTTTATGTGTTGATTTCATCTTCGCAACTAGATTGCAAACTCCTTGAGGGTCTGAAAAAATGTTTTCACAGTATCTTGGAATTGGGAGACACACCAGAAACTGTCTACAGTATTTCAACATGAAAACAAAGCCCTGCTATGACATCTTCACTGAAGTTATTCAGGTTCCATTGGAAGACCTCCACGGGGGACCCAATGCTTCTTAGGGCAGAACTTTTTACTTTTGAACAAGTTTAATTTTGGGGAAGTTTTTGTTTTTCATTATATCCAGCCAAAAGCTACATCTCTACAACATCTACCCTCCATTCCCAGTTCTGGCTTTTGAGGTCAAAGGGAATAAGTCTAGTTGCTCTTTTACATGACAACTCTTCAAATATTTGACAGCAATTATGTCCTCCCCACCATAGGAATTCTCTTCTCAAGGCTAAAAATCTCTTCCAAAGTATATGGTACAATGCTAGTAGTATTGAACTGTAGATCCCCCTGAGGGCAGGCATCATATCTCACTCATCTTTATGACTCAGTACTTTACACTTTGCTTTCACAAAGTTGAATGGAGTACTCAATGAATGCTTAGAATTAAAGAAACTTGGAGTTGGAAAGGACCTATTGGATCGTCTATGAATAAATATGAATTCTCTCTATGATGTCCTTGATGTGGTTGTTTAGTTTCTGCTTGTGTAGTCAATTAATGAATCAAAAAGCATTTATTAACTACTGTAAGGGCAAACAAAGTGAGACTTTTTTGTTGTCTTTTGTTTTGGAGTGCTTCTTAGCACTAGGGCAACCAACTGCCTTTGATTGAGCCTTGCCTTTGATTGTAGGAAGGTCCATGCCATTTTGCTAATTAGGTGTGAAGCTCTCTGACCCTGAAGAAGTGTATATATTTTGTGTGGGGGCTCACTCATTAGACGAGTGTTGGTATGGAGACTCTGGGTAGCCATAAAGGAGCCTCCTGGCTTTGAAAAACCCAGATGCTGGTGCTTCTCTCTCTGGTAACTGTGTATGTATTGCTATGGTCAGACAGAAACCCTGCCTGCTGATTTGTGTTATTTTCTCTGTTTATGTAGTTTCTGCTTATAATTTCTGTTTGTATTTGCTCTGAAGTTCAGGGTGCTGACTTTTCTCCCTGAATTAAGTTAATGATATATGTATGTTTAATTAGAGTGAGATTGTAAACCCCTTAAAGTTGCTTTCCTTAGAAAGGCAGATCAAAGTTATCAGCCTTACACAGCCACAGTAGCTGCAAGAAACATTGTTGTTACAACTACCTACAACTTGCTGAACGCTGTGCTGGAAATACAAAGGCAAAAATGAAATGCTCCCTACTTTTTGAGCACTCTGGTGATGAAGGACTTTGTGCTCAATAATGTGTTATCCTTGCTATAAAATTAACATGGCCCTTTCTATTTTTAGACATCTCACCCTCTCTGCAAATCACATGCTTTGGTCTCACTTCTGCCTTCTGGAGCCAAGTAAAGTAAATCTAATTCTTCTTCTATTTGACAGTCTTTCAAATATTTACAAAAATTTTCTTGTCCTACAAAGGTCCTTAACACCCCCAGGTTTTTCTGATTGTATCACAATTTTTATTTTCCTCACCATCCTGATCATCCTTTTCTGGAATATGTTCTGGTTTGTCCAAGTCTATTCTAAAGTATGGCTAAGAACCAAACATAACCCTTCAGATGTGATGTGACAAGGGCAGCCCTGCAGAGCACAGGGTTCTATCATTTGCCTCTCTCTGAATGCTATTCTATTAAGGCTGCCTAAGATTAGACATGCAGACAGTGTTGCATAGTAGATTTGGCTTAAACACCTATTGGTTGTATGATCCTGAGAAGTGGCTAAACATCTCAGTGGCTCCAGGATTCTCCAAGACTGTAAATTGGAGAAAAGATATGGCTGTACATTAGTAAAGAAAGCTCCCTAACAGGTGCTGCCTATGCGAATAAAAACATAAATCTACTCTTCACTTCCCCCAAAAAAGACTGAAAAGGGCTTTTCTTTGCTATTACGTGTTGACTCATACTGAGTTTAAGAAAGAGTTGTGAGGCATAGACGTAACTTACTCCACATATTGATGGCTATTGCCAGTAGTCCATCAATCAATAAACATTGATTAAGTGCCTACCATATTCCAGGCACTGTGCTAAGTTCTGGGGATACAAAAAGAGGCAAAAAACAAGCCATGCCTTCAAGGAGCTTATGGTCTAATGATTGTTATTACTTAGTATTCACTATAGTTTCAATGCTAGTGAAAGGTTGGGGTGGGGGAGTTATTCTGTTCAAGTTATTCTGCAGTGGTAGTACAAGTGGTTCAGTGATATATTTGGCTACATTCATTAACTTAATTTTAGAGATTATACTGTTGATATTCATATATGTGTATATGTATATCCATCTATTAATCTATCATCTCTTTTTCTTTCTCTCTTTCTATTTCTGTCTATCTCTATCTGTCCATAATATATGTGTGTATCTGTTTGTCTAGTTATGCATCTATTTATTTATCTAAATTTAAATCCTCAGACTAAATGCCTGTCCAGTATTGCAGTGTCTAGCATTTATACTGAGGGAAGAGCTCTATAGTTTTTTTATCCAAATAACCAGTTGCATCTCATGGTCTGGACACGAGGTACTCTTAACTACTTTTCCCAAAAAATTCCTTTGGGTGATTATCTAGGAAGCTCTGCAGTATTCTGGCTGAAGAGGTAGAAAATTGAGTGGATTGTCTTTGGGAAATGATAAAGTCCCTATAAGGACCCTAAACTTAGCCCAAAAATAAAGACTCATATTTTTGACACCATTATTCTAGCAGAGATGTAAAGCTGGATCATGATACACTTATAGTCCCTAAAAATTGAAAATGAGCTACACTGGCCAGTGGAGTAGCCCGTCAAGGGAATGAAAAGGCAGCAACACATTACTTCACACTACAGACCAACAATCTTAATGGAGAAAGGCTGAAAAGACAGTCATCAGAGATATGAATAAGTTAAGAAGATACTGTGGTTATAAGGCAAGGGATAATTGATAGCAGCTCATATGCTGTCTTTTTATTATTAATAATATTTAATAATTAAATAATCAATATACTGTATTTATTTAATATTATTATATTTATTAATATATAAAATAATTAATATGATAAATGATTATTTTAATAGCAATAATACATTAATATCTTCTCTGCATCAAGAGAAATTGACCACTCTGGGTGGACCTCCTACAGTAAACTTCAGAGGAGATTTGAGCAAGAGTTGTACAGTTATGGGCACACTGAATCATCCCAAGAACCTGGAAAAATGGGTGGGGGGAACAGTTGTCGTAGGCCCAATATTTTGGAGCTGGGGTGTGAGTGGGGTTCCTAAGAATTAAGCAATTGAAGTTCCATGAAAATGAGAGAAGAGAGTGGCTTTGCTTGGTGTTAAGACCTGAAGCTCATACATATATAACCAGTCCTTAAAGTGATGGTAATAGGAGACTAAGATTGTCTAAGGGACTAAGACTGTTGACCTGGCAACGACACCTCTTCCCCCTTCCAAAGACACCCTGTGGCTACATGACACCTTTCTATAGTTTCTTTTCCTCATCAAGTAGTACTGTGCTTCTTAATATCATTTTTATCATGGATCTTTCGAACCTAACACAGTAATTGGCACAGAGTAGGTGCTTTAAGAATTGATTGATTAATTTTAACCAAATATCCACTGTTTGAATATTTTAGAAGAGAAGGGTAGCTTGTGTGATCTTTCTCCATTTTTGTATCTCTCCCTCTTTTCTCTGTAATTTTTTTTAAAACAATGGCAGTATATCTGGGTCCACAACTCAGCCCCGCTACTTATTACATTGTGACCGTGGGAAATTCATCTCACCCTCAGGGTCTCAGTTTCCTTGTCTGTCATTTTAGGGAGTTGGATCATGTGATCTTTAGGGAAGGAAGAAATAAGTATTTATTAAGTGCCTACTATATTCCAGGAAATGTGCTAAGTTTATATATAATTTGATCCTCAAGACAACCTTGGGAGGTAGGTGCTATTATTATCATCCCTATTCTACAGTTGAGAAAACTGACGCAAGCAGCAGTTAAACAACTTGCCAAACACCACACAGCTAACGTCTGAGGTTGGATTTGATTGAAGTCTTCCTGACCCTCTCCTCTCTCTAAATCATGTAGTTCTGGTGATAAAGGTGACAGGTAGACAATGTGGTGCATATGTAGCAAGGTGAAATGAACTGAATTTGGCATCAGAGGACCTGAATTTAATTCCTAACTCTTCTGCTTTACTACCTCTCTGACCCTGAACAAGTCCCTTAACTTCTCTGGACCTCAGTTTCTTCATCTGTAAGATGGAATGATTAGCCTAGATTACTTAAAGGTCCCTTCTACCTCCATGACCACAACCCTATCTCTGTTGTTTTTTTTTTTTAAATCAATAAGTAAAAATTAAAAACAAAAATAACACTGGGTATTCTTTGGCTTAAGTTTATTTTTGTTGCTTTTAAAAATTTAACTAAATCTTTTGCTTTTGCATCACCTTTACTTCCAATTATATCCCTAACCTCTTCCTTATCCAGTGAGACATCTCCTAGAAGAAAGGAGAGGGGGGGAGATGGGGGGTCGGGGGGGAGAGGGGAGAGAGAGAGAGAGAGAGAGAGAGGAGAGAGAGAGAGAGAGAGAGAGGAAAAAAAGCAATTCATCAGAATTGATCAATACATCAAGTCTGACATTTTATGCAATGCTTTTAAATGGAAAGCCTCTTTTAACATTTTTGCAGCCATTACACTTGAATTTAAACATTCTGCAATTAAGGACAGAACCAGGTGCATTGTTGTTGTTGTCGTTGGTTCTTCATTCTCAAAGAGGACCAATGACATCATGAGGGTGATATCTTGACTTGCAAGCATGAATCAGATTTGAGTGAGGCAGAACAACACAAAGTCATCAGCCTCACTCTCTCCTCCAGAATTTTCCACCAGGAGCAATGAGTGGAAATCTCAAGGAGGCCAACTTAGACTTCACACACACACACACACACACACACACACACACACACACACACACACATGTATGTATGTATATGAGACTTCCAAATAATTAGTGATATTTGGCAGAGGAATAGACTTCCCAGGAGGATAATGAGTTACCTTTCACTAAGATCTTCAATCTAATTGACCAATGACTTTTTAAAAACTTATTATGGCAACAGTAGAAACCTAGCACTTATGTAGTAACACAGGAAGAGATTTCATTAGCTTAGTGATCCTCCAGGTGACTAAACTCCTTCTACCAGTTCAGTTTGGCACAATCTCTAAAACTTACAGTCTTAGAATGTTACCTAGCACAGAGGTATCCTATTCAAATAGAAATGGGGTCACTAATCTATACATAGGAATCCCTGTGGACCACGTAGTAACTTAGTTTTAGAGATGATATCTCTGTCTTATTGTACTTTTATTTATTTTGTTAAATATTTACCAATTACATTTTAATCTGGTTCCTGAAGCACTCAAAAGTGTTTCCATCCTCGAGTTTGACACCTCCGGCCTAGAATACTGAGAAGTTAAATTACTAGTCCTGGGTCACACAGACACAGGACTGGAACTTGTTCTTGGATATCTTTTGTTGAAAGGTGGGATCAAGCTCACTTCTGAGAGGATGTTGGTAAAATGTCTGGCTAGTGTTTCGCATGCTCTGGAGGTACTCTTTCAAAGCTTACTTGTATTATTAGGTTGGATCTCCATAGGGAGATCTCTCTGGACCTCTGGAAACCCCTACTTCTTCTCCCATCAGGGTTCTAAGGGTAGCCCTGAGGGTCTGGGAATTGTTTTATAGTACTTATCTATTCCCACCAATGTGCTTCCCCTAAGAATTATTCATTGATGTCAGTCCAACAGACTTAATTAGAAAGAGGTATTTACTAGGATAGTAGAGTGAAAACAGTTGGTACAAAACAATCTCCCCCAAAAGTGATTGACACACTCTCTCATTAGTACAGAGAGTCATGAAGAAAGTGGGCTCAAGCTTAGAAAGCACATGGAGCAAAAGGGTAACTCACAGCTCTTAGTTTCTGAAAGTCTTTTTCTCCCCTTCATTAGGTACGTAAGCAAAGTGTGCCTGCCATGCCGTTCTCCTTGAAGTTGATTTTCCTCAGTGTGTTCCATTTGTCCTCATCTCTTGATGTAGACACTGTGTCAGTTATTTCAGGGATGCTGCTAGTATTAGTACATTGATGGGAAGTCCAAAATCCACCAGGATCCTGAAGTTCACAAAGTCCTCCCCTGGTCAAAGAAGTGGAGAGAAAACCAAAGTATTCTCCACCACACCACTCTCATGGACTTGGCTGGAATAGCTTCTACTGAAAGTATCCTCAGTACAATTCAATTTGCTAGCAGGATCGTGGAAATGATATGTGTTTTATCCTGATTCCACATTATTTTGATTTCCTTAGCCTGCTCTCTTTTTTAAAAATTCTGAAGTGGGCGAGAGAAAGAGAGAGAAAGAGAGAGAGAAGCATTTACATATACAAGATAGCAAAGAAAAAATAATTATATGGGAAACTAAGCATCTTTATTATATACAGTTTGATGTATACATACATGTATGGGTTTGTGTGTATACTTAATATATATGTAAAACATTCAATGTGTAACTTTTAGCTGTTCTACTTCTCTGTGTTTTTTCTAAACTTCTTTAGAATTTCTTTTGCACAATTTAAAAGCTTTAATAATTCTCTTTTCTCCTTCTTCTCCTCTTCCCCCTCCCTCCTCCTCCTCCTCCTGCTCTTGTTCTTGTTCTGGTTCTGGTTCTTGTTCTTCTTGTTCTTCTTGTTCTTCTTCTTGTTCTTGTTCTTCTTGTTCTTCTTCTTGTTCTTCTTGTTCTTCTTCTTGTTCTTCTTCTTGTTCTTGTTCTTGTTCTTCTTCTTCTTCTTCTTTTTCTTCTTCTTCTTCTGGATCTTCTTCCTCTTCTTCTTTTTCTTCTTCTCATCCTACTCCTTTTCTTCCTCCTCTTCCTCTTTCTGTGGGGAACACTATCACTAGTTTCCCTTTCACAAACTAAAAAAAAGAAAACCAATTCTTATAACAAATAAGCATAATCAAGCAAAACAAATCTATGTCCAAAAGAAAATGTATTTCTCATTCTGTACCAAATGTCAAACTCTAGTTTTGTCCCATGTGTCCTAAGTGGTCATTGCCCCTCTGGTGCTCAGAGTGGGGAGGCTGAGCACCAAGGTAACATAGGAAGATGGAGATGCCATTCTGTTTCATACGTTTACAGACTCATAAACTGTCAGAGCTACAAGGGACCCTAAAGATCATTTAAGCCAATCTCTTCATTTTCCAAATGAGGAATATGAGACTGAAAAAACTGAAATGATTTACTCAAGATCATATTGATCATGTTTCCTTTGACACCATAAAGGAGAAAGGTCTGTGTACAGAGACCCAAGCCAACCTCTTTGCTTTCACCAGTCTTGATGCCCGCCCCCCCCAGCCTTACTTACCCCTAGGCATGTATCTAATGAGCCTGTTGAATTATCTAGGACTCCCTCTTTGGCTATATTTTTTTTTATTAGAGGCTGGTACCTAGAGATAACTAAGAATTAGCATTTATGTTTACGATCAAAAAATCACTCCAGTTCAGTATATATCCTTTTCCTCTAAGTTCAGATATTTTGGTGATAGATACTAAAATATATATCTTAGTGATTTCATATATGTATATATGTATGTATACACACATATATACATATGTGTATATATAGACACGCTGATATATATGTATACATATATACATATATAAAAGTGGTAGTCATGTACTTAGCCATCACCTGTATTATGTGTATCTCTTCTACTTAAATATGGTAAATGCAGCTATACTTACCTTGTATTATACTCCTAACACACTATCTAAGGCTAAGAGTTTCCTGTAGAATGCACAATATTAAATGCTCCATTTTACATATTACACATTTCAAAACGGCAGATGCCATGAAAGATATATATTTTTTTCCCGTGGGGAGAGGGAGGGGCCCAGGGAGAGATTCACCCGAAATGATGAATCACTTTCTATCAAGGGGATGTTCAGTTAATTCGAGTGACATTTTGACAATAGCATGCTGTCAGTCCAATGGTTTGACCTATACAACAACCTCTAATTATTGCTAATTAAATAATTAATTATTCATAGAAGTGCGTGCCATTAGCATAGCAGAGATGTGTTGGAATATGAGTTATGTGCGGTTTATGAATCTTCAGAAAATAGATTCTTTAATAAATTAATAAAGGGGCTCTGGGGTTTCATTAAAAGGTGGCTGGAGGGGGTGCTTGCCTGTTTCCAAGGAGACCACAGGTGGTTCGCTTGCTTTTTTTTTAAAGTTAAACTTGTTTGGGCTAGATGATTTTTTCACCCTCTTCTCCCTACTCTGTCCTCAGGCAGAGAATGGAACATTTTAATGAAACCCCTGTTGTCTTCCTATCCCTTTGATCCCCCTGTGTTCTTGCCAGTCTACACATTGGCCAGTTGGATAAAGGGTTTCAGATTTTTTTCCCCTAGTATTAAAAACTGTGGCATGTCCTCCATGAATAAACAACATCAGGATGGAGACCCTTTGAAATAGAAATATAGAGCAAACAAAAGGAAGAAAGAACAGGCACAAATCTGAACAACACCATCGTCATTTAGCCATTTAATTATCCCCACTCCTGACTTAGCTACTGCACTTATTTTTTTCCATTTAAGCCTGAATGAGGGAAATTACTGGATTTCAGGAGAAATGATAGTCTCATCCATCCCCCACCCCCCAATACTGCCAATGTTCCCAATGCCACATGGAGTTTAGTTTCTTCGTTATCTCATAGTAATAATGATAATGGTTATATGAATATCTTCCAGCACTGTTCACTAAATAGGGATATAAATAGTAATATTAATGTTTTTCAACATCCATTTTGATGCTCTGAGGCACATTATAAATTCTGTCTTTGTTTAAGCAGTGGGGAGCCGCAAAGTACCATTACTGTTATCATTAGAACTCAAGGGCACTGTCTAGAAGTTGGTGTCTGAGTAGGACTCGGCCAGCTGACAATTCCGAGGGCCAATGATGGAAAGAAGAGATTTTTTTCAGTGCTTGAAATTGACTCTCAAATTAGTATTAGAAGTGGCATCATTTTTGTATAAGGAATATGAATTTGTTTACATTTTAAGATAATTGTAATTGATTATTAATTTAGAAATATTGGTGATAATACATACAGTTTATTATTGAGTTAGGTAATTTGGCTTTGGAGTTATCTTTCATAGTATCCTCAGATTTGTATCTGGAAAGGATTTTAAAGGCCATCCATTGATCATTCTGTCAACAAGTATTTATTAATAAACACCTTTTTGTTGTTTTTGTTGTTGAGTCATTTCGGTCATGCCCAAGCCTTGGCAAAAATACGGGAGTGGTTTGCCATTTTCTTCTCCAGCTCATTTTACAGATGAAGAAATGGAGACGGACAGGGTTAAGTGGCTTGCCCAGGGTCACACAACTAGTAAGTGTCTGAGTCTGGATTTGAACTCAGGAAGATGAGTTTTCCTAACTCCAGGCCCAACACTGAGCCACCTAACTGCCCCTTATTAAGTACCTACTTTCTGCCAGACACTGATGGGTACTAGAGATCAAAAAGCAAAGAAAAATATCCTCTGTCCTTAAGAAGTTTAATTTTTCAGGGGAAACTACATATGTATGAAAGTAAATACAAAATGGATGTACTGTAGGATTTTAGGATTGGAAAGACTTTTAGAGATGATCTTGGTCAATCTCATTTTACAGATGGCAATGATGATGGTGATGGTGATGATGACATGGCATTTATGCGATGCTTAAAGGATTACAAAGTGGTTTACTAACGACACTACATAATCCAAATAAACAAAAGCTCTTTGAGGTTCTCAATAATTTTTAAGAATGTAAAAATCCTGAGACCAAAATGTTTTAGAACCATTGCCCTACACCCAGCAAATCATTGGTGTCAGTCTCTCTATTTATCTATCAACAAATATTATTAAGTACCTATTATGTGCCAGACACTGTAGTAGGTACCAGGAATGAAGTATAAAAAATAAAAAAAATCACAACTTGTAAAAAGCTTGTACTCTAAAGGGGGAGAAAAGTTAATATAATGATAGAAAGGAAAATTTAAAGTCAACAAACACTATCTATCTATTGTGTATCTACCTATAATCAATAGTTAGGTTGAGCAGTAGATAGAGCTCCAGGCCCAGAGTCAGGAAGATTTGAGTTCAAATCTAGCGTCAGACACTAACTACGTAACCCTGGATAAGTCATATAACCTCATTTGCCTCAGTTTCCTCATTTGTAAAATGAATTAGAAAAAAATGGCAAACCACTGCAGTATCTTAAATGAGGTCACCAAGAATTAGACACAACTGAAAACAACTGAACAACAACAGAAAGCTATCTTTTTAACTAATATTTATATAACACTGACTGTGTTCTTGGAATTATGCTAAACACTTTGCCAATATTATCTCATTTG
The DNA here is from genome assembly GCF_011100635.1 of Trichosurus vulpecula. Lineage (NCBI taxonomy): Eukaryota > Metazoa > Chordata > Mammalia > Diprotodontia > Phalangeridae > Trichosurus > Trichosurus vulpecula. The sequence continues at coordinate 230,295,751 of NC_050579.1, read as the reverse complement.
AAACTCACAATAATTCTGGGCAGTAGATGCCATTATTATTCCCATTTTATAGTTGATGAAAGTGAGGCAGAGAAAAGTTAAGTGACTTGTCTAAGGTCATATAGCCGGTAAGTATCAGAGACAAGATTTGAACTCAGGTCTTCCTGACTCCAGGCCTGGCACTCTATTTACTGTGCCATTTGGCTGTCTTTTATTATTTTTCAGCCTATGGGTTGGTAAATAGAAAGCACTGAGGTAGGAGATGAAGTGTGGTACAGAGGTATAGAGTGAGGTACAGAAATAAGGCCAGTGTGGCTGTATTATAGTGTGCCAGGGGAGTAATGTCCAATGTAGCTGGAGAGGTAGCTTGGCACCTGGTTGTATAGGGTTTAAAAGATGAACAGATATTTTGTCTTAGAGGCAATAGGAATCCACCTGTGTATCTACCTATGTATTTCTCTCTCTCTCCCTCCCCCTCCCTCCTTCCCTCCCTTTTATCTATCTGTCTATCTATCTATCTGTCTATCTATCCATCCATCTATCTATCTATCCATCTATCCGTCTATATGTCCATCTGTCCATCTATTCATCTATCCATCTATCCGTCTATATGTCCATCTGTCCATCTATCTATCTATCCATCTATCTATCTATCCATCCATCCATCTGTCCATCTATCCATCTATCCATCCATCTATCTATCTATCTATCTATCTATCTATCTATCTATCTATCTATCTATGTACCTATCTACTTCTTATCTCTCTCATTCTCTCTGTCTCTCTCTCTTCTTCCACTTTTAGCTATGAACTTATTTTCTTAAACTTTCTTCACCTTCATCCCCTCTGCCAATCAATCTGAGGAATGCACTACAAGGTTTAGAGTAACCAGGCTTCAGTGCTTATGGTTGTTACTCATCAGTGGGACCAGATATATTTATTGACAGTTGAAGTGCAACATTAGCTGATGTTGGCCTTATTTTGACACCTTGTTGCTTTCTTCCTTTTAAGACACTTGATTTTTTTCTCCACCTCAGCTTCCCAAAGTTACATACCATATTCTCTCTCTATATTGAGAGAATATATATTTTCTCTCCCTCCCTCCCTCTCTGTCTCTTTCTCTCTCTCTCTCTCTCCCTCCCTCCCTCTCTCTCCTTCCCTCCCTCCTTCTCTCCCTCTCTCCCTCCCTCCCTCTCTCTCTCTCTCTGTCTCTCTCATGTATGTATTATTACATTAGTAGATGATATTCTCAGCATGGTAAGATTCTCCACAGATGCAGAAGTGCAACCTATCTATAACTGACAGTTGTAGAGAATGGCCTGGGGGCAATGAGAGTTTAACTAGCTTGACCATGGTCACATAGACAGTATGTTGCAAAAGTAGAGCTTCAATCCTTTCCTTCGATCAAGGCAAGTCCTCTACACATCACACTACACTTTCTTTTACAAAGTGCTCACATAAATGTGAGTCATTACTATTATTTCCATTGTCTATCAGTATAGTCCTGATAGAAATGGCATTAGTAGAAGTCACTATCTTGCTATGATTCCTTTACATATTCTGTGGTTTATTAAACAAGTGGATAAAATAATTGCTTTAATTAGTTGCATCAGCATTAACTTATTTTCTGCAGACTCACTAAAAACGTCTTGCAGATAATCCTAGGTAGCAGGCATGATGACAAGGATGACTTTTACTTCCATACGTCCCCACGTGGTTTTGATTTTTCCTTGTATGTTTCAATTTTGAAAGCTTTTGTTTCCCTAGTTTGCAGATCATATGTATTTGGTACAATGACATCTATTAAAAATGTTGTTCTTAAATTTTTATGGTTTAATGTTATATCCAGCATATTGCAGTTAAAAGTTGTGTCTGTGATAATGTTCTTGTTCCAGTCCCATTTGTTGAATTCTCAAGGATATTACTGAGATAGATATTATAATATGGAAATTTATGATTTGTTAGTTTATGGAAGAAGCCAAGGTTCTTATGTATAACTCAAATCACTAGGTTATGTCTTCCTAAATATTAGATAGATGCTAAATTTCTGTTGCCTTCAGGAATGTGCTGAGCAGTTTTTGCTATTTTCTTTCACAGTCTGCATTGATCAACAAGCTTAGGTTGCATTAGGATTACTTTTAGGTAATTTCTGGTGACAACAGTTTGATCCTGAATTATCACCATAAATACCACTTTTTTCTTTAAACAAATCCTCATGATTCAGTCACTTGTTTGATGCTTCTTGGTGGATATATTTTTGGGTGAAGTCAGATAGATGTTGCCCAAAGTGGACCTTTTGATTTCATTCTTACATCTTAGCTTTTTCATAGGTTCTATTTGGAGGCAAACTGCTTTTAGTTATGGTTGGCACTTTCAGAGAAGCACACCTATCACCAGCCTTTGCTATTGTCCAGTGGATGGATATCTATTTGTTCCAAAAGTGTTTCTGAAAGTTTTTAACTTTTCCATTATGTGCATAGAAAATAACCATCAATCCTCTTGCTTCTTTTTGGTGAGGAAGTGTTAATGTTTCTGTCGCTGCTTTAGATGGAAGGGCCTTGTGTTTCATTAATAGTGTACTATTTTTTGTTAGGGTACCTTCCAAACTTGCTACTGTCCATTCTATATTTCCAAAAAACTGTGGTTTTGTAAAGATTACTATTATACGGTTGTTAATTACTTTGGTGTTATTCTTTATCTTTAATCTTTGATTTCAGAATGTTAGCAAATATCTCGATGGTGATGTTAATATCATCCTACCCTCTTCCCTCATTCCTCTGTTAGGATAGTTTCTTAATACCTCTTGCTGAGCATAGAGTCTTATTTTGTTTAGTTTTGTTTTTAAATCCAGGAAGAATATAATATAGATGGTACCAAGAGTTTCACAGATATCTGGAATGGAACATACAATCAAGAGAGGTAAAATAATATCGACCAATTAAAGTTAATTACAAACACAAACGGATGTTTACTAATATACATTATAGGAATAGGAATCATTTTTGGAAAATATTATCAACCCCTATGGGCATTCAGTTCCCCCTCCCCCTTTTAAAAAAATGGGCTCAGGGAAGATGAAAGCCTTAATTAAACACATACTTTATTTCTGTATTTAGTTTTCATAAACTGCATCCTTTTAATGTAAAACTGACATTCTGGCATTGCTTGTATGCCCAGAAGAGTCAGATAATCAACAACAGTTTATAATAACAGTGCACTGGAATAATTAATAAAGTATGAAGTTCAATTAAAAAAAACACACGTTTGTGTGTGCTCCTTAATAACACGACAGGGAGATATCATTTTCACTTAAGATCCTAAATAGATTTGAAGCATCAGAAAGTAAGTGATGGGGATAGGAGAAGGAAACACAGTAGATGGTTTCTTTTATTTCCTGTGTCCACTTTTTCTGTTTTTTTCTCCTTTCTCCATTCTGTATTCCTCCCTCCCCTAGTAACCTACCAGAAGACAGAGTATCAGGTTTGAATTTTATAGTTTCAAAACTGTGTGAGCCCCAAAGCAGAAGAGTATTTGGAAGTGTAAGAGGACATGGCATCACAAAGCCTTGCCAATTTGATAAGGAACAAAGATATTTTTGTTAATCCCTTAAAGATAACTCCCTATAAAAATTGTGAATATACCCAAGGACTCTTCATTTGGGACATTGATGACTAGGGGCTTATTAAAAACAGCTTATTGAAAACTGAGTCTAGGATTGGATACAGGGGGTGGTGGTGATGATTTACTGAATAATAGTTATTACAGATCTGAGAAGATGGATTTGGCAAGAAGTTGAACTGAGCTGGGTCAAAAATCAGAGAAGAGAGAGATTCCTATAGAGAATGTACCTTCTTTGCAGAATCTCCTCCAAGAAACATCTAAGCTCTGTAGGTAGGAGGCAGAAAGTGATAGTGGCAGCCTCAAAAGCACAGCCAGGGAAAGAGGGATTAGGAGGTGCAGTGGCGTAGGGACTAAAGACAAGCCGTTCATGGAAGAGTTCCTAGAGACAGTTTCCTACAGAGGTAAAAAAAGAGCTCTTCAACCAAACCTCCCATAGAGAAGAGGACCAAGTAGCTGGAAGGAGACCCAAGGCAAAGTACTCTTCATACAGTATCAAAATTAAGGATGAAATTAAAACATTCATCCCCATAATGCACAAGGGGATATCTTCAAAGCCAGGATAAAATCCTCATCCCTTAACCCTATATAGTTGATTAGAAATAAAATAAGACACAATGTATTAAGTTCCATCAAAGAAAATTATGTAATCGCTTTCCCCATAGAATTCAAAAATATATGTAGGCTCATTGATCTGGGATTATTTAATAGGCAGAAGGACAAACTTGGTCGTATCTAGTCCATATAGTTGGATTTCCTTTGTACATTGGCAATTACACTCTTCCTAAGTTAGAGCTTCCAAATGGGCTTCTGAACCTGCTCCAACTCCAGTGTAGAGAGACGAATTCATCTCACTAATTTCTGTAACTCTCCTTCTCCCCATCTTTGAGCATTTCTGCTGCTTGTCTTAGTTGGATACAGGAAATTGAATTATATGCAAATGCAAAAATTTAAATGAGAGTCACCAGCACATTTGAGGACCTTTGCCTGTGGCTCAGTTCCTCAAATGGGAGGGTGCATGAATGTGAGCAAAGTTAACCAGTTTCTCTTTTCCAAATCAGGACTTCTGCCCTGTAGTTGCTGATGAATCAATAAACAGGGCATTTCTCTCTTCTGCTCTTGTCTTTCCAGGTCTGTGATTTCCTCCCAGAGTTCTCTTCAAAGACAGCTGGAAAAGTTCAGGGTGCCATTCCCCCCACCCCACCAATAGTTCTTGAGAGTCAAATGAAATACCTAAAATTAGTATGTTCCACCAAGGTTTTAGGGAAAATATCACACCATGAAAGCTATCACAGCAATGCCTCTCTAGCCCTTTTCCTCCTACAGTAGAAGGGTCCTAACTTGCACATGAAAAGGATATGTCCAGTCCCCGTGGATGAAGATATGTGAAGTGATACTGTACAATGGATGAATGAAAAGCATTGAATAAGTTCTTTCTTTGTTCCAGACTTAATCCCTTTCAGACTTAACAAGTAAGTCACTTAATTTGCCTCAGTTCCTCTTTTGTAAAATGGGAACACACTGGAGAAGGAAATGGCAAAACACTCCAGCATCTTTTCCAAGAAAAACTTATGGACAAGTCCATGGAGTCACGAAGAGTTAGACACAACTGAAGCAACTGAACAGCAAATGTTCCAGACACTGCTAAACTAGGGATACACATACAAAAGCAAGATAATGCTTACTCTCAAGTGTCTTCTATTTTGGTGGAAAGGGACAACACATATAGAAGGAATTGTTGTTGTTTTTCCAGTTTGATTGTAACTTTAAAGGCTTTTGTCTGCTTGTGTGCCTTAGGTTGTGTCTACATTGCTATCAAATTAGATGGGACTGAAACAGTAATTAAACTTGACTTTGGATCATAGATATGGAGCTGAAATGGACCATAGAGGACATCTAATCCAATCTCCTCATTTTATCAATAAGGAAACTGGGTCTCAGCAAGGTTGTGATTTGCCCAAGATCACTAAGTTTGGGGGGGCAGAGTTGAAATCTGAACTCAGACCCTGTGATTACAAGTTTTGGCACTCAACATTCTTTCTCCTGTACCATGTACTGCCTATTTAGCAGCGATCCCTGGCATGAAGGCCAGAAATAACAGCCCTACCACATCTGGGGCTATCTGAATCATGTAAACACAGTCACAGCTAGTGCACCTATCAATTCATTGCAGCAGGTATTTTTTTAAGTCATCATAGAAAGAAGTTTCTTAGTGAATAAATTCTATTCCATTTAAAAAACCTATTATATGTAAGATACTCTTCTAGGCACTGAGGACTCAAAGGGAAAAGATATCATATGATCACAGAATTAGAGTTTGAAAAGACCTTAAAGGTCAACTAACCCAAGTGAGTGGTATGCCAAGATTTGAGCATGTACTCCACCCATTGTCCTTTTGGTTTACCAAATTCCACACTCCAGTTTCTCTAATCCTTATCTCATTGATTGAGTCGTCCACCCATTTTAGAGCTAAGAAAGGACTTCATTGATCATCCAATCCAAAGCACTCATTTTATGGATGGGGAAATGCCTAGAATAGTGAATTGGCTTTCCTCAAGTCACATGGGTAATAAATTACAGAAGTGGGTTGGGGAGCACAGATCCTCTAATTCAAATCCATCACTGGTACCTGTATCAACAATGTTGCTAGCAACTACTGTGGCTGTGTAAGGCCAATAACACCAGCACACAGGAGGGCTGCTAGCATAAGTTCTTTGATCTGCTTTTCTAAGGAAAGCAACTTTAAGGGTTTAACAATCTCATTTTAATTAAACATAAATATATCATTCACTTAGTTCAGGGGGAAAAGTCAGCACCCTGAACTTTCAGAGAAAATATAAACCAAAATTACAAGCAGAAATTATAAACAGAGCAAAATAATACAAATCAACAGACAGGCTTCTATCTCTCCGACCATAGCAATACATATACAGTTACCAGAGAGAGAAGCACCATCTGGGTTTTCAAAGCTAGGGGGCTCCTTAATGGCTACCCAGAGTCTCCACACCAACACTCTTCCAATGACTGTGCCCCAAACAAAATGCTAACCTCACAGCATATATACCCCGTTTAGGGCCCTGTGGCTTCACACCTCTCCAGGGCTTCACACCTCTCATGACCTAATTAGCAAAAGGGTGTGGGCCTTCCTACAAACAAAGGCAAGGCTCACTCAAAGGCACCTGGCTGCCTTAATGCTGAGAAGCACTCCAAAAGAAGAAACAACAAAAACTCCCGCTTTGCTTGCCCTCACAGTACCACTACAACACACTGCTTTTCAGGATAAGTAGTTCATCAGAAGCTATGTAGTTTAAAAATCTCTGTCTCAAAGCTAAGTGATTAATATATAATAAGAGCTAACGTTTACTTTGTACTTCAATGTTTGCAAAGCACTCACCTCATTTTAAACTTACAGCAACCCTGGGAGGTAGGTGCTATTATTTTCTTCATTTTACATATGAGGAAACTGAGGCTGACAGAGATTAAGTGACTTGTTGTGGGTTTCACAGCGAAGTGTCTGAGGCCAGATTTGAACAGTCTTTCTGACTCCAGATCCAGCTCTACCCACTCCAACACCTTGCTATTTCTAAATACCTCCTATAAAAGAGAATGGGAGGAACAAAACACTTCCAATTCATCCTTGCATCTATTCACCACTACAAGCTGGAGGTAGAAAATGTGGTACAAGAGATGGGAGAGAAATAGAACCCCACCCACACTCCAGTTTAGCCATTCTTTTCAGCCACCGTTCATTCATTCATTCATTCATCTTTGCCAGGCAATTGGGGTTAAGTAACTTGCCGAGGGTCACATAGCTAGAAAGTGAGGTCATATTTGAATTCAGGTCCTTCTGACTTCAGGGTCAGTGCTCTATCTACCTAGCTGCCCCTCAATCACTATTTATTAAGCAAACGTTGTGCTGGGAAGAGTCTGGGGGAGACATAAATTAGTCAAGGAGCTTAGATGAGGCCCTAAGCTAGTGGGAGAGATGTTGGGCTCACACAAATATAGAATATTCAGCAGTTAAGGTGGAAAGATCACTGGTTAAGGCCTAGGTCCAGATCAAGCCTCTGATGTTTGCTCTGTGTGACCTAGGGAAAGTCACTTAACCTAACCTGGGCCTCAATGTCCTTATCTGTTAAAATAAAGGGATTGGATTAGAAATCAGGGCTCCTTAAACTCTTTCCACTCACAACCCCTTAAGCCCCTCTTAAATTATAGGTGGTGACCCGCAACACCCACAGTTTAAGTGCTGGACTAGATTACTACTGGAGTCCTTTCTAACTGTAAATCAATGATCCTATATAATAAATGTATAATGACTCTCATTCAGAAGAAAGTATGATTTTATTGATTATTCAGTCATTTTTTTGGTCATATGTAACGCTTCGTGACTCCACTTGGGGTTTTCTTGGCAAAGATACTGGAGTGGTTTGACATTGTCTTCTCCAGCACATTTTACAGATTAGGAAACTGAGGCAAACAGGGTTAAGTGACTTCCCCAGGGTTACACAACTAGAAAGTCAGATCTTCCGGACTCCAGGCTCAGTACACTATCCACTGTGCCACTTAACTACTCCAGAAAGTACAATAGGTCCATGTGAAAATCTATCCCTTTCTCCTGCTGCTAAAGGTTCTGGAAAGTACACAGCAGCCCTCCGTATCCACAAGTTTTCTTTCTTTTCTTATGAGTGCTAGTAATGATCGAGTGTCACACAGGATTACCTGATTGCCTCCTCCTTTCCTCATGAAGATTGGACTCTCTCTCCCCATCTATCCTGTGCATTGCATGCGTGTATCCCTTTCATTCACACTGAAAGATCTCAATGGGCCTGTTGTCTACAGTGAGAGACAATGAATCTCATTTAAGGGAATTATTTACAATAGGAAAAAACGGCTTAAAAGAAAGAGGGAGAGCGAGAGAGAAAAAAAAAAAGGGACAGACAGTTATAGCAAAAGGCCTGACTGTGAAAGCATTCTTCTAATGGGAATCTGGCACCCGCCATGTCTTTTCCTGGCAATTTGCCAACCTCCTCTCCACTTCTGAGATGGCTATAGAGTTTTGTTACAGTTTCCGCTGATGCTGCCGTGATGTGACTCATTTCCGCATCAAGCGTGCCCGGGTACATTAACAGCCATGTCCTCCTCTTTGATCAAGTGACATCATGGCATCCGCTCATGGATGCCCTGACCGGATTTTGCAAAAGCCCTTCGTTCATTCTCAGCCACACCCAGGCTGAAAGCAGAGGATCCTTGCTCTTGGGAAGGCCGCCAAGACTGAGCCCACAAACAGAAATGAGAAAGCCAAGGGAATTATGCCTCAACTCTCAAACCTGGCTTTTTATTGCTAGTTTGTGCAGTTCCCCAACTGGCATGGTACATTGGGCAAAGCTGTAAAGAAAGCCCTGTCAGTCATCAGTGTCATAAGCCTTCTTTCTCTAGACCCTTTTTAGAAACTCTCAGTGGCTAGCCACCCTCTCTTACCCACTCTGTAGGAGCCAGTCACCTCATTATCTCTATATCATCACCCTGAAAACCCCTAAAAAGTCATTCACCCTGAGGTAAAAATTATAAGATCTTAGATCTATAGCTGGAAGGGGCTTCAGAGGTCATCTAGTCCAATTCCTCCATTTTTCAGATGATGTAACTGAGACCCAGAGTGGTGATGTAATTTGTCCAGGGTCACATAGATAATAACTGGCAGAGCCATCGTTCAGACTCATATCCTCCAACTCTAAATCCAGGGTTCATCCTATAAGTAAGATGCCCAAAGTCACACAGGCAGCAAGTAGCAAAGCCGAGATTTCTACATGCATCTTAAGCATCTAAATCCAGTGTTCATTCTGTTTTACCATGCAGCTTCCACGACAGGTAATGCATTACCTCTTCCAGGCTGGGAAACTTGCCTCATTCTCTGTCTCCTTTGCTCATCTTCATCCATGTTGTACCATCTAAACACAGGTGTTCTCTAACCTCTGTCCTTTGTTTCTCCTTTTCACTCTATTCTATCTCACTTGGTGGCCTACAGGACGATTCTCAGATCTATATATGATCTAACTCTAGCCTCTCTATGGAGCTAGTCACACATCTCCACTGACTTTTGGACATCTCAAATTCAACAGGTTCAAGACAAAACTCATTATCTTTCCCCAAAATTACCCTCTCTCCTGAACCTCCCTATCAAGTATACCCTCACTCTTCCATCTCCTAGGCCAAGGGTTGGCAAATTACGACCAGAGGGCCAAATCCTGCTGGTATGTATTTGTGTACATCCAGCTGTGAGCTAAGAGTGGTTTTTAGATTTTTAAATACAATAAAACTGAATTTCAAAATATAAAACCCATTATTAGATTACAAGGCAGGCTGGAAAGGATTTGGGCCTCAGACTATAGTTTGTCAGCTCCTGTTCTACAACATTGGTGTTACCCTCAACTCCTAATTGTCTATGTGTCTAGTCCATTGACAAATCTTTATTCTTTATTCTACCTTTATAACATCACGGGTATATATTCCCTTCTCTCCAGTCAAAGAACCACAACTCTTATTAAGGTTCTTATCTCTTACCTGGGCAACTGCAATAGCCTTCTAACTGGCCTCCCTTTCAACCAGTTCAAGTATCTTCCCATTCCAATCCCTCCTCCATTCCTCAGCTTCCAAGGTAAATTTTTTAAAGCAGAGATAGGTCTGATCCTATCACCACCTTGCTTGAGAAGCTCCAGTGGTTCCATGTTGCCATCAGCATCAAAAACAAATCCCTCTGCTTGACATTTAAAACTTTTCATAACTTGGTCCCATCCTACCTTTACAATCTTTTCACACCTTACTCACCTTCATACACTCTACGATCTGGTTACTTTGGCCTAACTGCAGTCATTCTGATGATACTACCTGTCCTGTCTCTGCCTAAGTACTGGCTGCCCCCACACCTGCAATTTTTTGCCTCTCCCCTCTTCCTCTTACTTTCCCAAGCTTCCTTCAAGACACAGCTCAAATTTCACCTTCTGCAGGAGGCCTTTCTTGGTGCAAGTCAAGACATCACCCTCCTGATGTCATTGGTCTGCTTTGAGAACAAAGGGTGAAGAATAGTAAAGGCTGCTAATGGCTGACTCTTTCAGACTACTCTGTCTTTTCTATATGTATCTAAATGTTTACATAGGTTGCTAGGTGGTGCAGTGTATAGTGTGCCAGGCCTGCAGCCAGGAAGACTCATTTTCCTGAGTTCAAATCTGGTCTCAGATATTTTAGCTGCATGACCCTTGGCAAGTCACTTAACCCTGTTTGCCTCAGTTCCTCATCTATAAAGTGAACAGGAGAAGGAAACGTCGAACCACTCCAGTATCTTTGCCAAGAAAACCACAAATGGGGTCAGGAATAGTCAGACACTACTGCAAATGACTGAACAGCAGCAACAAAAAATGTTTACATGTTGCTTTTGCTTTAGAATATATGCTCCCCGGGAGCAGGGGTAATGGACCTTTTTATTAGGGGAGGGAGAAGAAGGGAGGTGTTTCTTGGCCTTTTTTTTATTCCCCAGGGCTTAGCACAATGCCTGGAACATAGTAAGCATCTAATAAATGCTTGCTGATCAACTCACAGGAAACAAAAGAATGAATATCTGTGCAATTTCATATGTCCTCAAACGAGGAGAATTGGATAAATGAGAGGGCAAGAGACCTTCTTGATGCCCCTGCATTCACACTATTGTAAGCAGCTGCCCATCCTGCCTTATTGTAAGTCTAGTCACTCCAGGTACACTGGCCAAGTCATTAAAAAGGTTCACTGTGTTTGAAAACAAAAGTATGGCTTTGCTATGTCTGATTTCTTTTCATCTCTTTCCTGGACTATTGTCTCATTTATTTCCTCTTTTATTTTATTTATTCAATTTGTTCCAAATTGTGCCGTTTGCTGCTTGGCCTCAGGGGGCACTGGCTATTAAAATTACCCTAATAATTTTAAATGACTTAAAATGATTCGAAACTAGCACAGCTGCCAAGAACTGCAACACCTAAGATGGTGAATGATGCCTCAGCCAAAATGAGGCTGTATTGCATGATTCTGTCCCACAAAACTAAGCAGGACTTCTCAGGGGAGACAAGACATCGCTTTACTAGTATAGATGCAGGCGAATCTCCCTTTAAAGGAGCCCATTCTCTGAAAATCTTCAACTACAAGACAGCTAGGAGTGGTTATTTGACTTACAAAAGTCATTTTTGGAACTCGTTTTGCAAATTGTCTTTATCTATCTCTTTTGCCTTCATGTTTTCCCTTACCACTGTCCCTCTGCCCTTACTAAGTACCTAATAATATTTGACGTTTATATAGAACTTTAAGACTTACCAAGAACTTTGATTTGTTCTCTGATTTGATCCTTATCAAAACTTTTTGATGTAGGGGCTATTATTATCCTTATTTTACAGATGAGGAAACAGAGGGAGTGTCTTGCCCAGAATCAGTTATGAAGTATGTGAGGCAGAATTCAAAGCCAGATATTCCTGGCTAGTTTTCTATCTCTGAGCTCCCACTGCCTCCCATATACATTTGTTGGATAGAATTGGATGGACTGTACTTAAACTGTAATTGATCGTTGTCAATTACATGAAGCAATAATGTCTTAACACTTCATTGAAACAGGAGTCCCTTTCAGCTTTAATGAGTAAACAATAAAAAGGGAAACGTACATAGCAGAAGGTACATATACAAATGGATCTGCCTATGGCTTCAGATTGTCAAGAACGTTGCACACAGCAACAGCCACAGTGTGTGAGGACTGATTTTGACAGCCCTTCTCAGCAGTGCAAGGACTTAAATTTTTTCCAAAGGCCTCATGATGGAAAATGCCATCCACATCCAGAGAAAGAACTATGGATTGGAATGCAGAGAGAAGCAGACTATTTTCTCTTTTGTTTTGTTTTGTTTTCTTTCTCATGGTTTGTCCCATTCTTTATAATTCTTCTATGCAATATGACTAATGTGAAAATGTGTTTAATAGGAATGTATATGTAGAGCCCATATCGGATTGCAGGCCGTCTTGGGGAGGGAGGGAGGAGGAAGGGGGAGAAAATGTAAAACTTATGGAAGTGAATGTTGAAAACTGAAAACAAATAAATTAATAAATTGGGAGACAAAAAACAAACAAACAAAAAAGATTGTGTATGAGACACTAGCGCTAAATCAAGCTGTCAAGAAATAGAGGCTAAGGACATAATCAGGACATGGCCAACTATGGGGTGTGGGGGGAAAGACTTTTTATTTCTCTTGGAAAATCATAATGGGTCAGCAGTATAAAGATCCTTAGAGATTATCTAATTCAAACTCCTAATTTTATAGATGAAGAAACTCTTTTCATATTATTCTCTGTCTCTTCGTATCTTTCTATCTCCAACTTTCTATCTCGCCTTCTCTTTTTCTTTCTGTCTCTCTCCCTTTCTCTTTCTCTGTATCTTTTCCCCTCCTCTTCTTTTTTCTTTCTTTCTCTCTTCCTTCCTTCCTTCCTTCCTTCCTTCCTTCCTTCCTTCCTTCCTTCCTTCCTTCCTTCCTTCCTCCCTCCCTCCCTCTCTCTCTCTTTCTCTCTTTCTTCATTCCTTTATTTCTTTTGTTCTTTCATTCTTTTTCCCTTCCTTCCTTCCTGTCCTCTCCCCCTCCTTTCCTTCTCCCCTACCTCCCTCAAGTGATCTACCAGCCCCAGCCTCCCCCAGTAGCAAGGGTTACAGGCATGTGCCGCCATGCCTGGCTATTTTGTTTTATTTTTTTATCAAATCTGTGATATCATCAAGGTACAGACCTCCTGATGAAAAACTTCTCATACTAAGGCAGAAAGACACTTTCTCTGCATCTTACAGTCATGGAGAGCTGTTTAAGGAGGTTAAGTCACTTGCCCAGGTCCCAAGGCCAATATCATCACAGGCAGGACTTGACCCATAGTCTTCCTAGTTTCATGCCCAGTTCTTTATTCTGCCATGTTGCCCTTACTCCATCAATAAATAGAATTTCTAAGACTTTCTAGTCACACAGACGCTAGGATCTAGAACTAGAGGAGACCTTATATTTCATTCAACTTTCTCATTTACAGATGAGGAAATAGGCCCAGAGAGGGGAAATAATTTATCCAAAGTCACTCAGGTTTTAAGGGGGGCCTACTAAGTTACTACTGCCTATCAACTCCTTTCTGATTGGGAAACATTACCCTGGGGCATTGCATCATAACAAGGAAGGAGTAGTAGATTGTTGAGGCCTTAACCATTTCAATATGGTAAAGGGGCAAAATAAAAGCCTAATTTCTAGCCAGCTTTGTAAATGTCAGGCATCAGGCCAAAAGTGTGGTATTCCCTGCTTTGTGGCTGGTCTAGTGGAAAAAAGCATAATCCTGGGAGTTAGGAGACTTGGGTTCTATTCCAGAATCTGCCACTAACTCACTGTGATTTGGGGCAAGCCATTTCATTTTTATGGTTCTCTGAAAATTGTGAGAGTTGAAAATTGAATGGTACAGTAGAATGACCACTAGCTATGGCATCAGAGAACCTGGGGTCCAAGTCTCCTTCTTATGTTCCTGCATTAGATAGAGAGTTGGAAGGAACCAGACAAGCCATCAAGTCCAGACTTTCATTTTGCAGATAGACGTTAAAAAGGACTTGCTTAAAGTAACATCATAAATGAGTGTCTGAACGTACATCCTTCTGACTCCAAGTCGATCACACCATGCTGTCTTTTCTGCTTCTACAACATTGGGGAAATCCTTTAACTTCCCAGGACCTGATGATCTCATTACTTTATAATGTCCCTTAACTTATAAAATTAAATGGTCCTATGCCATGCCTTTGGATTTCTCCAGGTTTGCTGTAGTCCCCAGAATCATAAAAGCCTGCCCTATTGAATAGAAAGAATATTCCCAAGATGAGTCCCAGGCAGGACTGATTATGACCCGATTTCTAACGTAGAAACCACAGACCCAGATTACAGTCTCCAAAAGCCACCTGTGAATGTGGAAATACCCCATTTCCTGTCTAAAGATGACCCTTTTTAGGCATGCAGAATCTCGTAATAGACACATTTGTCTGGCTGATGCATGAGCCCGTTTCTGTAATTGACCAAGAACCTACCATTAGCCCTAGAGTGATTTGATGGTCCCCACAAAGTCTGCGTTTGTACTTCTCCCCCTCCTCAGGTTTCCCATAAATTCCAAAGGACAAAGCAGTGTGAATGACCTATTGTGAAGGGGTACTTGCCACAGCTTGAGTTTTATGGAAGCTGGCACTGGATGACAGAGGAAAACCATACAGCTGTGGAGTGGTTAAATGCTACACATCTGTCTTGGCTGCCAACACTAATAGACATGTTGTACTGATGAAGGGGGTGGGGCCTAAGGGAAGGAGATATATGGACTCACTTTGGAAGGGAAAGGATTAGTGGAGCAGGAAGTTTCAGTCTCCTTAAGCCTCCTTTCCTATCCCTATTGGAGTACCTATCATTGTCACATTTACCTGACTTACCAGTGGTTTCATATTATTCTCTTTCACTCCCTTTCACTTCCAGTTAAATTTGCTGACTAGCTGTTCACTATTAATGACACCTGAACTTTTGCCTCCATACTTTTAGATCCCTGGAATAAATCCTGGGCCATCTCCAGTTGTCCTGATCTATATCTGGCCGCTGGACCCAGATGGCTCTGGCGGAGAAAGTAAGGCTAGTGACTTTACACAGCCCCTTCCTCCCTGTATTCCAATTCACTTGCAAGTCATGGCCTCACCTCCCTGATGTCATGGTCCTCTTCAAGAACCGAGGAGAAACAGCAATCCCTGGAATCCCTTTGCACTCCTCCCCTAAGCCCTTTCTGTTTTTAAGAATCCAGTTTTTGTTGTTGTGGAATAGTTTTCAGTTGTGTCTGACTTTCTGTGACTCTGTTTGGGGTTTTCTTGGCAAAGATACTAGAGTGTTTTTTCATTTTCTTCTCTAGCTTATTTTACATATGAGGAAACTGAGGCAAACAGGGTTAAGTGACTTCCCCAGGGTCACACAGCCAGAAAGTGCCTGAGGCCAGATTTGAGCTCAGAAAGATGAGTCTTCCTGACTGTAGGCCCAGCACTTTGTCCACTGCACCACCTAGCTATCCCCTTGTACATAATAGATTCTTAATAACTGTTTGTTGAATTAAAAGACCTTGAATTGACCTCATCCTACAAAAGAAGACCAAAATGTCAGTTAAGTGAAAGCTCTTGGGCAAGATTGTCCCTGTGACTTAGCAAGACATCTGGGACTACAATGCACAGTTCCTGAGACTCCATAGTTAGTTTGGTAATCACTATGCTACATACATACCCTCCCCTGCCACAAAGCGTATGAACCAAGAGGGGGAAAAACTTTGTGAGTAGCCTCTGCTTCATGAGATAGATCTTTTGATTCATATTTTCAAAATGCTGGGAGATCCTTGCAAAAAAAATATTAAGTTGCTAGCATTTTGTGTGAACAAAACCTGTTCATTCATTCCTGCCCACCCTTCCAAACAAGTTTCAACTACAGAAACATTTCCAAGAACCTTCTGTAAGAGAAGCTGTAAACAAGCAGATGAATGGCTGTTTGCAGCTGGAGGTTTCTTAACGTACAATTATTTGGACAACTGCCTAGTTTATTATGAATTAGACAGAGTATGACTTTACAAGATGACTGAAAATCTTTAAGGGGGAAAGCACATTTATTGTAGAATATCACGAGAGCCATTTTGAATGAGTTGTTTTATTTGGATGGACAATTTGTCCTAACATAGTTTTGATGCAACTTCCCTTGGAAGGCAACTCTGAAAGACAGATAGGCAGGAAGATTAGATAGACAGAGAGACAGACAGACAGATAGATAGATAGATAGATGATAGATAGATAGATACATAGATAGATAGATAGATAGATAGATAGAGAGAGAGAGAGAGAGAGAGAGAGAGAGAGAGAGATAGGCAGATGGATGGAAGGATAAATGGATAGATGGATGGATAGGTGGATAGATAGATAGATAGATAGATAGATAGATAGATAGATAGATAGACAGACAGATAGATAGATAAATAGATAGATAGATAGATAGATAGACAGACAGACAGATAGATAGATAGATAGATGATGGATGGATAGATTAGATAAGGCATTTATTATTTACTATGTGCTAAATTCTAGGGATAAAAAACCAAGATGATTCCTATTCTTGAACTTAATAAAGGAAGACAAGACATAAAAACGAGCTTAAGAATAGAGCAGAAGGGGCAGCTAGGTGGTGCAGTGAGTAGAGCACTGGCCCTGGAGTCAGGAGGACCTGAGTTCAAATCCAGCCTCAGATACTTGATATACTTACTAGCTATGTGACCTTGGGCAAGTCACTTAACCCCAATTGCCCTTCCTTCCCCCCTCCAAAGAAAAAAGAATAGAGGAGAGTGGAAAGGAGAATATTCAAGACTATCTGGATGGCCACTTTGCTTAGAAGTAACTTAAGAGTATTACAGTTTTCTTTAATATTCATACTTTATATGTATATATGAACATAAGCCATGGGATGTGAAGTATTATAATGCTCTCTTAGGGCAAAAGAGGTAGTTATACTTCACCATTTCATTCACTGCCATCCTCCAGCCCTAGTACCCTGTACACCCATTAAATGCTTATTAAATGCTTGTTGAATGAATATATGTATATATATGAAGTTGACCTTTGATTACTCAAACAGATGGATGGCAGCATTGGCACTCAGGATGCACAATGCACCTGGATCATTCATCCTTGCCACAGCTGCAACTAAGTTCCAAAAGCTAGGCGATAAGAGAGGAAATGAGGTAAGCAAAGAAGCTCCAGGGAGAATCTGTAAAGGGTGGTGCATGGAGGTGAGTAAGAACTGTCTCTTTTGTTGGCTTCTCTATAATGGATCCTTTTCAATTTCTTATCTTGTACCTTTGGATGATGATAAGATTCTGAGAAGTCAAATAGAATAAGCCTGAGCATCTAACAACAGGAAAATACTGCATGAAAGTGAGGATATTTATTTGGGGAGTTTATTATTTTTGAGTATTAAATTATATTCCATAAAGATATCAAAACTAATTTGGACAAGCAAAGGGCATTACAATGAATTTGGAGGAATATTAACTTTCCTGTCCCATTCCTTCTACTTATTCGTCTTCAGATTCACTTTTGTCTAACTACTTTATTAAACTAGAACAATGGAAGGACAAAAAAACTCACAAAATGTTGTTAGGTAACAAACAAGAAACAAGAACAGTCCAAGCATAAATTCCACAGGTAAATATAAGAAAAAGAAGGTGACTGTGTGATGAGCTAGGCAGCAGGTTTGGAAGCAGGCACCTGAGAGTGTGGCTTATTTAAATGACAGTAAAGTACTTTCATTAATGACCAGTCATAGTGTGATCTTGTATGGGTATACATAGTAACCGGTTCTCGACTTGTTATCCTATATCCTTATTATCCTTGATTATATCTTTTTGATTATGGGGTTTTTAAATTATTTTCAATTTTTATACCACTTCCATTTCCCCTCCCTCACAACACTGGACCTTTTTCTTGCAATGAAGAAAAACATTTAATAAAAACCAAGAAGCACAACATCATGATGTCTCACTGTGCATACCACATTCTATGTTTATAGCTCCCAGCACCCCACAAAGAGGCAAAAGTTACCTTTCCTATTCCATTCCCCATTGTCATTGTCTTTTATAAATCTTTCATTGAGGAGCACCTTGATGTGTTTTGGGTCTTATCCTGGTTCTTTTAATTTGTAATGAATAGGTGTGGCTTTCAACCTTTCAATCCTTTATCCCTTGCTCTCATAACATGACCAAACTAATTCCTTTTCTATTTGTCCCTGTGCTTGGTGATGTCTCTGTGCTACTTTTTAAATTCTTGGCAAAATGTGGTAGCATATGCCATGGGCAGTTAGGTGGTGCAGTGGATAGAGTGCCAGGCCTAAGTCAGGAAGATTCACGTTCCTGAGTTCAAATCTGATCTCAGATATTTACTACCTTTGTGACCTTGGGCAAGTTACTTAACTCTGTTTGCCTTACTTTTCTCATCTGTAAAATGAGCTGGAGAAGAAAATAGCAAACCACTCCAACATCTGTGCCAAGAAAACCCCAAATGGAGTCATGAAGAGCTGGACAAAAGTGAATATGGCTGAACATCAATATAACATATTAGTTTCCATTGTCCTTTGGGTCATCTGAAGTTTTGATTCCTTAAACAGTTTAGAGCCATATAGAATCACCAAAAGCAAATTGGCATTAGGAAAAGGAGTTTCTGTATAGTGAACACCTTAGGGTCATTGAAAATGCTCCATAATTCCTGAAATTTGCCTTAGCTTGATTTCCTATTCCACAAGTGATAGTCACTTGGAGAGGGAATACAAAATGTAGATGTTATCAAGCTTAGGTCAGCAAGACAAAACATAGGTAGCTGCTGCACACAATTATTTATGATTAGTGCATAAGAAGGACAAAAAAATGAAAAAAAATGTCAGATGAGATCTGAAAGGACTTCATGGAAGAGACATCATTTGAACTGGATTTTGAAGGATGGGATATTAATTTTACAAGAGTAATGAAGGTCAGGGAAAAATATTCTAGGCAAAGGAAACAGCTGAGCAAAACCATGAAAATGGGAAAGCACAGGCTGGGCTATATTTGAGGGACATAAAGTAATCCAGTCTGACTGCAAGATTTTATTGTAGATTACCAGAGGAAAAACTGAAAAGGGGAGAGTGATGCCAGATTGTAAAGCATCTTGAATACCGGTCAAAATTTGAGCTTACTTTGGAAGGCAATGAGGAGACACTTAAGCTTTCTGAGCAAAGAGGTAAAATGCCTACATTTATGCATAAGGAAGATTATTATTCTGAGACTTTGATTTTATCAGTAGGCAGGTAGAGGGGAAAGTTGTTAGGAAGTTATGATAAAAGTCCGGTCGTATGATAATGAGGGTCTATACTAGGGTAATGATTGTTGGAACAGACCAGAGGTAGGTAGAAATGGATGAAAGAGATGTTGCAGAAATAGATTTAAAAGGACTTGTAATCTGACCTTTCCCTTTCTCATCTTTCTTATTCAGTAAAAATGATAACAAAAGAAACCTGGTGAAGGGTGGTGTCATTGGTCTTGACTAGACCATGACTAGATCTACATATAAAGAAGATGAGTCAGGGTCACATACAATGAAGCAAGAAAGAGTGCATTTCAGTTATAGATTTCATAGAAAGGGGATGGGTCATTGCATAAACACACGTGATAGATTTTGCTTCCATAATGGCACAGGCAGGCAGACAACATTTTGGGGTCAGTTTAATAGAAGTAGAGGTCTACCTGGAGATAGATAATAACTATGGTTTTGCTGAGTTTGAAATTGTGGTCCAGAGGGAGATGTTCTTTAGGCAATTGGGTTTCCAGATCTAGATCTATGTAGAGGTCATAGATGGAATAATTGAAGACTTGTGAATAACACTTCATTTTCCTGATTCAGCATTTTCAATGATCGTCTTCCATACTTAAAATTCTCTCTTTCCTCATCTGGGCATCCTGTACTCCCTGGTTTCTTTCAAGTCCCAGCTAAAGTCTCACCTTCAGCAAGAAGCCTTTCCCAGGCCTTCTTAATCTTAGCTACTTCCCTAAAAGACTCATTTTCCCAAATTCAAATCTGATCTCAGACACTTATTAGCTGTGTGACTCTGAACAAGTCACTTAACCCTGTTTGCCTCAGTTCACCATCTGTAAAATGAGCAAGAGAAGAAAGTGGCAAACCATTCCAGTATCTTTGCCAAGAAAATCCCAAATGGGGTTAGGAAGAATTGGATATGACCAAAACAACTGAAACAGCAACAAATTTTATGTGTGTGTGTGTGTGTGTGTGTGTGTGTATGTACATATATACACACATATAATATATACACATACACATATGCATATATGTATATATGTGTGTATCTAGCTAGCTAGCTATCTGGTCTCTCCCATTAGACTGTGAACTCTCTAAGATCAGGGACTGTTTTTTGTTTTTGTTTTGCCTTTTTTTGCATCCTCAGAACTTAGCACAGTGTCTGGCACATCATAGCCACTTAATAAATGTTTGTTAACTGAATGAATGAATGACAATGTCAAGGGATATACTGCAGAATGAGAAGAGGAAGCCTAGAACAAAACTTTGGTTAACATCAAGGATAAAGTGTCTAGAAGATAATAAAGGTCCAGTGAAGGAGAATGAAGAGTAATTAGAAAAGTTGGGAAAGGAAGAAGAGAGTGATATCTCAAAAGTCAATGGATAAAGTGACAGGAGGTATTGGTGGACTGTCAAAAGTTGCATAGTACAGGTAAGACAGAGAAAAGTAAAGGCCATTGAATTTGACAATCAATTGGGCATCACTGGTGACCTGAAAGGTGTACTGAACTAGAAGGAAGAGAAGCAAGATTATGAGACTCAAGAAAGAGGAAATGATGAAAAACTGGTGCTTTATCTACCCCGTCAAACCTTTCTCCAATATCTTTTAAGCAACCCGAGCTAAGCGATTTCTTCTTTTATTCAATGTGAGTTATTAAACAAAAGTAGTTTCTTGTTGTTTTGTGCCCAACACAAAGTAAGCGATGAATAATAGAATGTCTGGCATTTAGTAAGTGCTTAATAAATGCTTGTTGATTGATTGATTGCATGACTAGCAGCAAGTTTGTGACTGTTTTGCCAGGCATACAATGATTTTCCAAGTATACCAGCTACACCCTGATTGTTTAGATCACCATTACAGTAAAGCATAAATCTGTCTCAACTCTACTCCTGGCAGGGCCCTGGGAATAAAAAGCAGTTGGCAGGCAAGGCTGGTGCTTGTACATAAAACTATCCCAAAGAGGATGAAAGGCTAAGCGTGCAAATCTGTCCACTGGCATCACCAAAGCCTACAACCTGAAATCTTATGTCAGTGACTTCCTATCTGATTTCTTAGCCCTGGTTCCTGTTTTCCTCTTCCTTGGATCCCCCAGCTCAGCTATCTTTACCCAACATGTTCATTGTCATTGTGATTACCTGTCCTGTGTCTGGACTTCCTTGTTTCCAGTTCTTGGCTCACAGCTTCTTGATTTCTTTTCTTGAATTCTGGGTAGGTAGCTCCATCCTCTTCAGGAGGACAGAATGAATTCTCAGTATGATGTGAATGGCATTGCTTTGGCTTTATTGACCAATATGTTTCAAGCCTGCCTAGTTTGTCTTTTCACTCTCAACACATATAACAGTTACAATAAAAAGCAGTGTATTAGTCCCCAGTTGGCCAGTCCTATCTTTTAATTTTAAGTTAAGATCTTATATTGGCTGTCCGTCAATCCTCTAAAAAGTGTATCTGATCAATTCTATAGACATAGTCATAGTAAAATAATGCTTCTGAGAGCCCTGGTAGTCTAATACAAAATGTTCTTATAGCTTGGAAAATTGTTTTGCGAAGAGATGTATATTCATCGATTATCAATATTGCTATTATATCCTTTTGGTTTGGGGTTTGGGGGATTTATTTGGGTTTTTTGTCTGTTTGTTTGTTTGTTTGTTTGGTTTGGACTTGTAATTGTATTGCCATAGGAAGGTCTTGTTGTGGAAATTCCATCCACTGATGCAGCTCACAAACTTGTCTGTAACTTACTGACTTAAGAGAGTTATGAGAGGCATTGAAAGGTTTTAAGCTGGTTGCCCCTGGTCCCATAGACAACATGCAACAAAAGCAGGAATTGAATCTAAGTCTCTTTGATGTAAAGACTGGTCCTCTATCTGTCTGTCGGTCATTCTAATTCTCTTCCTACAGCCATAATGATACAAAAGGAGGCAGAATCATACAATGGGAAAAACCAGACAAACATTGGCTCTAGAGTTCAGAGGGCCTGGGTTCAAATCCTACATCTTCTCTATCTACCTTTCTGACCATGAACAAGCATTTATTTTCCTGGGTCTCAGTTTCCTCCTCTGTTGAAATGAAGGGATCAGATTATGGTCCTTGAGGATCTTTCCACCTTTAACCTGTGACCCCATGAAATGTGGATAAATAATCCAGAAGCTTATTGTGACAACATGCAGAACAAGAACAATCTAGAACTGTTCCTTTTTGAAAACAAAAGTTTAAAACCTTCATGATATATACTACGATCTTCCTTAAAGAAAGGAAGTGCATTGCTCTTAAAAAAATAATTTCAATGGGCCCACATGCAAGTAGGTTCTCTGCTAAAGCCTCATGACTATCCGTTCCAGTAGGTAAGAAACTGTAGCCAGTTTAAAACCACGGAAAACATATTGACTCAGGGTTTGAATGACTGGGTTTAAGTAAACAACCAGCGCCAGTAGTCTGTTGGCTCAGTGACCAATATGGAAATCAGTTCTAATAAATTATTTTCTTTGACTTTCCTCTTCCTATACAAAGTAACTGTTCATAGTCCAACTAGTTTTTTTTAGGGATTTTTGATGACCCTAAATAGCCAGCAATTAACTTTCTATTTCCTGTTATACAAATTGAGTATTATGAACATATTGAGTCATCTGTGGTTTTAAAGGAAGAATCTTTTTGGTTATGGAGTCTCCTTCACATGGGGTGTAATTTTAGCTCTGATATGTCCTAGAATCATAGACTCTTTGAGCTGGAAAGGACCTTGGAGGTCTAATCATAACCACAATGGCAATGAGGCCACTATGACATGAATTAGGATGTAGGAAATGGGAAAAGTGCTTTTTATGCCTATTTAGAAACTTGGATGGTGCCCAGAAATGATCCAGTGGAAGTCTTTCTCAGGGGGACTAGTTTCAGCAGTGGTATAATAACCTGAGTCTAATAAAAATGCTGTTTGTTAACAACATGCTGACCTATCTATAGACATATCAATGTCTATATGTGTATCTGCATATGCATACTTATACACACACATACATCTCTTTCTATTTTTCTATCTCTAACTAGCTAGGTATCTATCTAGTTAACTATATCTATATAATTAAAGTATCCTAGAAAACGTTTCTAATGATGAAGAACATCAGAAATTAGTTAATGTTATTAACAAAAATTGCACCATATCATCAGTCACAAATACTAAAGGGGCACATTTCCACTAAAGTCAGAAAATGCTCAACAAAACAATCTGCCAATGGTTCACAGTGTTTCCTGGACAAATTAACTACTGTGATTTGTTATACATCACTGTGCCATGGCTGTTCCATTTCATTTGGGCTGTAAAATACACCAACACATTTTATTAGCAACAACTCTGACTTTTTACAAAATGGATCTATTTGATTTTGCGGGTGGGATTTAACTTAATTAGAGTGCTATGTTTTTCTTCATTATTCATACATGATGTTTTTGGTGTTCTTCCCCACCTCACCCCCTTCCCACAAAGGGAAATGTAGCATTTTTCTTTATAAGGACAAAGCAAACATTGATACTGATTGACTATAAATTGAATTATTTGGACTATTTTCATTTTAGATGTTGTGAAGGATGAGGGTTCCTTTTCACTTATAAACAACACAGGCCTGGAATTTGTTAAACTCATTCTTCTGCTGGCAAGGGAAGGTCCGCCATACAATTGGAGACACAGTGAGGTGTTTAGTGGAGATATTGTAGGAAATGGAAAAGTTAATTACAAGGACTGAAATGTCGCTATTACAGTCCAGTTTCCTCACCTATTTGGAAGTAGGTGATTTTAAAGGGACATTGAAAGACATATGAACTAATAAGGAGTTAGGTAAGCAGAACCAAAAATAACAATTTATTCTATAGTATCAATATTAAAAATAAACAGTTGTGAAGACTTTTACAAACTAATGAAGAATGAAATGAGAAAAACAAGGGAAATAATTTCTATAATAGCAACAAAACTGTTAAGAAATGACTTTGGAAACTATGATCAGTAAAATGTCCATGATTACAGAGGACTGATGATAAACCATAATCAATCTCCTGTCAGAAAGGTGATGGAGTTAGTGTACAGAAGGAGAATTTTATATTTTTATATATATCCAATGAGGAACTTTTTTTTTGCTTAACTATGCATTTTTGTACAAGGATTTTTTTTCTTTCCTCTTCCTTCAGTGGGATAGTGAGTGGGAAGGAGACAGAGTAGATTTTTGTTAATTTTAAAAAATTAAAAAAAAAAGTTGGAGGATTGACTGTGGAATGTTGCATGTCCTTTTAGATGAAGTCACAGTATTATTAGTTTTGTTTAACTGTTTTACTTTGTTATAAAACTCTCACAGAGTGAGGGTAACCTGTAAATGTTTGGAAAATAAAAACAAAACATGTCTAATTTCCCATTTTTAAAAAAAAAATTGTAGATCATTCAGTACTTTAGTAGCTATCTTGAATTGCTCTTCAGGGCATAGATTATCCAGCTATACTCTATAGGAGACTGTCATCTGGTCCATGGTCTGCTTTCCTACAGTTAACATTAATATTTGGTAATGAGATGTTCATAGATTTGATTTTGGCATGTATGAAATACTATGTGGTAAGAACTGCTTCCATCCCCAAAGTCCTGTTCCAATGTCTCCTCCTGGTGTGAAAGTCTCAAATGCTTTACCAGGAGAACTCAAGTTCTTATCAGAGCTTATCTGTCAGCTGATCATCTAGCTAGTTAGCATTCAGTTATGTCATGTAGTAGAGCGAGCTCTGGACTTAGAGACATGCAAATCTGATTTCAAATTCAGCCTCAGACACTTTACTGACTGTGTGACCCTGGGCAAGTCATTTAACTGCTGCCAGACTCCTTTTTTTTTTTCATGTGTAAAATGGAGATAATGGCCTCACCTAACTCCCAGGGCTGTAAGCATAAAATAATATCTGCAGAGCACTTTTTAAACTATAAATCACCACATAGCGGCTATTATTTATGAACTATCTGTTAGTGCCAAAGACACTATAATAGGTGCAGAGGATACAAAGTGAAGGAAGGAAGGAAGGAAGGAAGGAAGGAAGGAAGGAAGGAAGGAAGGACAGGTAGGGAGGAAGGAAGGACAGGGAGGGAGGCAGGGAGGAAGGAAGGAAAGGAAGAAAGAAAGAAAGAAAGGAAGGAAGGAAGAAAGAAGGAAAGAAAGAAAGGAAAGGAAAGAGGGAAGAAAGATAGAAAGAAAGAAAGAAAGAAAGAAAGAAAGAAAGAAAGAAAGAAAGAAAGAGAGGAAGAGAGAAAGAAAGAGAGGAAGGGAGGAAGGGAAGGAGGGAGGGAGGAAAGACTTATTCAGTGCCTAATATGTGCCAGAGACTGTGCTAAATGCTCTCTAAGTAGTTTCTCATTTGATTCTCACAACAGCCATGTGAGGTAATTGCTATTATGTTCCCCACTTTAAAGTTGAGATAACTCAGGCAGGCAAAGGTTAAATGACTTGCCCCGGGCTAGACAGCTAGCCATTGTCTGATGCCGGATTTGAACTCAGGTATTCCTTTCTCTTAGCACTCTATCTACTGCACCACCCAGCTGCTTTGCTGCCACAAAAATAAAACCAGTCTTTGACCTCAAGGAGCTTATATTCTTATGCATGTACACAAAAAAGATATATGCAAATCTACACAAAGTAAATACAAGGTAATTCCAGGAAGGGGAATATTATTGACCAGGGAGGTTGGGAGAGGTCTCAAGTTGAAAGTCATACTAGAGCTAAGCTTTGATGCTCCATCCCTCCATGAAAGATTCTAAATAAACAAATCTGAAGAGATTTCAGTGATGGACTGAGAATATTTCGTCTGATGACCAACCTAGTTAAGTTTGGAGAGATCCATCGATCCATCTATGTAATTTTATTGGTTGGACATCATGAATCTCCATATGACTGTGACTCTTAATGGAACTAATAGAAATTTCATCTTCCTATTTGCTATTCAAGAAGACATTTCAGGGGTCCTAAGCCTTTCTGGTATTATGGATTCCTTTGACAATCTGGTGAAGCATATGAACCCCTTTTCTGCATAGTGTTTTTAAATGCATAAAATAAAATTAATAGGATTAAAAGGAAAACATTATATTGAAATAAAGTTTTCTTTTTTCTTATCCAAGTTCATAGATCCCCTGAAATCCATCTAGAACTCCTGTTCTAGAGGCTAAGTGCAGATTTTTTTGGCCACAGCAATTCAAGAGGCTAACTTACTGAGGCATGGCAGTTTTTATGATCTGTTTCAGTAGAAGGAGTAGCCCTCATTGGATAAATCAAGGATTCTTAAAATACCAAAATGGCACTTTGGTATTTCATCAAAAACAGTGTCAGTCTTCCTGTTAGTCCTGATGAGGTCATTTTGGTAACCACAACTGGATTTTGGGTAAGTAGAATCTTTTGCTCCTCATGATGGTACATGTTTTTAAAAAAAAAAAAATTAAGAAAAATGTCTCCACAACACTTTCTTGACTGTGCAGACTAGTAAAGGGAAGGAGGAAGTCTCATTTCCACCAAGAAATTAAGCCAAACAGTGTTGCAAAGAGATGTTCAATCAGTGAAATTCTATTGTAAGTGATGAAACTCCACCTTTCTCTAGTCACTTTGGTAACCCTGCCTTCCATTCCTAAATCCATCCACTAGACTTTCTACTTCCACCTATGTTTATGTCTCTGGGTTGCTGTAATTAGTTCTTGTCTTTTGTTATGTGGTGAAAGAAAATAATTTCTTAGCTTAAGTAAGCTCTCCTGTTTTTCAGAGAGTTATCATTCCGTAAAAATATTGGCCTGAGGGAGACTCCTGATAGAAAACCTAAGAAGTACTTAAGTTCCAAATGACTGGGAAACTCAAGCACATAATCTCTTACTGATAGGTAGCAATGACAACAATCAACCAGGAAGACCTCAGACAAACAAATGATAGCTTCTGATAATAAAACTGGCCCTGATTTGTGAATTTGCTAAAAAGAAAAGTTCCTTATTCCTTAAACAGCTCACTAATCCATGCTATTCCTTACTCAATATATTTAATAACATTTCTTTGTAAAGTACTCCATGTCCACAAAATATGCAAGCACAATGTATGCACACACAAACAAATACACATGGACACACACGTGTGCGTGTGCACACACATACATGCACACACACACATTGGCAAATAAGTTAAATCATGCAAGTCTCATTTCCATTTCATAGAGATAAGGAAAGGTAGAGAAACTGAGTCTCAAGGAGATTAGGCAACTTGACCTAGTTCATGGTTTGTAAGGAGAACTGCCACCTGATTTCACCCAGATCTTCTGTTTTCAAGTCCAGTGTATTCCTAACGATGCCATACTACCTCATCTATTATCATCATCAACAAAAAAATATGTATTTTCTGTAGGGCATTGTGCTAGGTACAAGTGACAGAAAACTTCCCACTGATTTCCAAAACTGCCTGCACTTTGACCATCCGCCTCACTTCCTTCCCACCAAGACCTTTGGCACTGCCTCTGACTCCTTGGGTGCTGAGAGGTGAGTTTTCTCCCTATCTTGGCAGGAACCAGAACTTCATGTCACTTTTTGGTCATTTGTAAACCATTCCATGTTACCAATTCCAGAAATCTTTTATGTAAGCTCCTTGTGGGTACTACAGACTGTCTTTCTTGCTCACATCTGTATCCCTAACACTTAGCATAGTGCACTGCCCATAGTAAACACTTAATAAATTTTTTTATCATTCAGTGTTTTACAACACTTTCTGCCCAGTGACTTACAATCTAGTTGGAGAGAAAGAACATGAAAATTAAAATTAAAACAACAAGTAATAAAATGAAGTATTGCATTTGATTCAACAAAGATTTGTTAGGTGTCCATACTTAGTCCTAGGGATAAAAATATGAAAAATGACAGTCCCTTTTCTCAAGGAGTTTGCATAGGTTTTATTGAGGGGACATGTCATATGCAAAAATGGATGCAAGCTAGTATATGATGGAAGTAAAGGAGTGATCTAGATAAAATTTTCTAGGGAAAAAATTTGATGTGAAAGAGATCCCTTTCAGTTAGAAGTATCAGAGAGAGCTTCATGGAAGGAGTAACACCTGAGTTGGGTCCTAAAGGAAAAATAAAGATTTTAAGAGATAGAGATGAAGAGCAAGTGTGGTATAGGAATTTGTGGCACAGTGTTGAAATATAGAGGCACGGGAATGCAAGGCAAGATTGGAGAATAGTGAACTATTCCAGTTTGGTTATAACATAGAGTGTATGAATACAAATGATCTGACATCAGGCTGAAAAGCTGAGGTAGTCAAATTTTAAAGGATCTAAAATTCCAGATTGAGGAGTTTGAATTTTTATCTTACAGGAAATAGAGTAAAACTGAACATTTTTGTGAAGGGGGTTTGAGGTGAACTTGGACAATTATTTTATCAGCTATATGAAAGAGGAGTTGGAGAAAGGAGTGAGAGGAAGCAGTGAGACCAATTAGGAACTAGATAAGAGTCCAGATCCAAGATGATGAGGGCCTGAACTAAGGTAGTGGCTATATGATCGGAAAGAAGACAAACAAAAGTTACATTTGTAACTGTCATTTTATGAAGTATTTCTGACTAGTCAGAGATAGTGTGTCCAAGATTAATTTTGATCTATGAGATAAACAATGGAAAAGAAAGAAAGACCATGAGAAATATGTTTACATTTTAGTAATTAATGAGGACATGTCCAAACAGAACTCTGGA
This sequence comes from Trichosurus vulpecula, assembly GCF_011100635.1. Lineage (NCBI taxonomy): Eukaryota > Metazoa > Chordata > Mammalia > Diprotodontia > Phalangeridae > Trichosurus > Trichosurus vulpecula. The sequence goes on along the minus strand of NC_050579.1, from coordinate 230,266,535 downwards.
TTACCAGAGCTTGGAAGATAAGAATAAATATGGAATGAGTCAATTAGCAGATTGAGGGGTGACCTACAAGTCGGTATGGGCTTAATTCCTTTATAAGCCTGTTACAGTAGTATTATGTAAGTCAGGAGAGGAGAGAATATTTTGAAGGGGGAAGAAGTCATGTGAGTCCAATGTTATAGAAAAGTCAAAGAAGATGAATGCTTGAGGAATGGTGTGATCCCTGGAGTTACCCAAACCATCCTGTGTTGTTAATGCGAAACAATATTGAGTCCCTTGGTGGGGGGAGGATACGTGGAAAGTAAAATATATTTTTTTTCTCTAGTGATGGAGATAAAAGAAGCCTCAGTACTTCACTATAAATGGCACCTACTGACTTACCATGGGCTACATGGAGCTGAACAATGTTACCATGCCTGTCACTACAGCTGAATAATGGAGATACCAAGTATAGACAAATTTCTATTTTAGGAGTGAAAGGGAGGAGACAGGTCTTTATGTGTCTCAAATTTCCCATTCCAAACAACAGCAAACAAAGATTTTTGGACTATCTCAGTGTGTGTGTGAAAATTTGAGAAATTCAATAAAGTGCATCATTAGTAAAACTGAGGAAATTGCTTTCTTAGGTTCTACCACTCATTAATGGAAGGCTAATTTATACATACTTACAGTCTCTTCTTCCATGAGATTATATTTTCATAGAAGACAGGGAATTGGCATTTCATTTGTCGTATTCCATTGTACCTGGTGGGTAGGCAAATAAATGGTAATGATAGACTGGAACATATTTCTATGCTAGGTTTGCAGCAATAATGTTTTGTAGATAATAGCTAACATTTAATTTAAATTCATGCTTTTAAGGTTTGGTAAAGGCTTAACATATATTACCTTATTTGATCCAAACAGTAGCTGTATGACAAAAGTGCTATTATTATCCCCGTTTTACAGAGAAGGGAAACTCAGGCTGAATAGATTAAGTGCCTTGCCTAGAGACTCATAGTTAATATCTGTCTGAGTCAGGCTTTGAACCCAGGTCCTCCCAACTTGCTAGCCATGTGACTCTGGGTAAGTCACTTAACCCTGTTTGCCTCAGTTACCTTGTCTATAAAATGAGCTGGAAAAGGAAATGGCAAACCACTCCAGTATCTTTGCCAAGAAAACCCCAGATGGGGCCATGAAGAGTGAGACACAACTGAAACAACTGAACACCAACACCGACATCAACAACAACTTCCCAACTTGAAGTCCAACCCTTTATCCACTGTAGGACATTGCTTCCCAAAGAAAAATAAGGACAGGTGCTTTAGTTAGTATCTGAAGCAGACGCAGAGCTATTTTCAACCCTTTCTTCAGACACCAAGCTTAGGTCTTCATTCCCTAACAAAATAACATTAAAAATCATTTAATCTCACTCCTTCATATTCCAGATAAGTAAACAAGACCTCAAAAGACTGAGGGCCTATCCAAGTTCTTGTAGGAAGAAAGTAACAGGGTTAGAACTAGGACCCAAATGTCTTTAAACACTCATTCAACAACTGTTTCTTACTTATTGTACACAGTTGTTGTAAATATAAGCTCCCTGAGGGCAGGTTTTTTCCCCTTTCTTTGTATCCCAAATGCTTAGAATAATGCCTAACACAAAGTAGGAACTTAATAAATACTTACTGATCTGATCCAATGACATATTAAGCCCCTCCTATATGCCAGGCACTATGCTAGGTTCTCAGAACTCCCAGTCATGACCCCTTCCTCTACTCCTTACTGCATATATACAGGACTTTTCAAAGGATCATGGGATTTAGAGCTAGAAGATACTCCAGAGATGAAGAAACTTATGGGTCATTATTTTTAACTGATCCTTAGTATTTGGCAGAACTATCCAGAAAGTACCAACATTAAATTTTGCCAATTGAGACTGTAAGGTTTTTTTTTTTTAATAAATTGGATCTAGATGAACATCAGCAAAATATCTTTAGTACACAGGCTCAGCCTGAATGAAAGGTTTTTCATAGCTCTACCTCTCCAATCTGGTGAAGTTAGCTAATCTCCTCTGAAGAAAATCGCATATTCTTGCCTTGTGATTGCTCAAATTTTAGCAAGAAAATAGATATAAAGTGCCATATATATATGTATATATAGTGCTTAATTCTTGGCAATTAAGCCTGGTGATAATTGTTTTTGTGCATTAGTCATAATCACTTTTTAAGCAGCAAAGCCTATTACTGCTGTAGAGTGAGTTTCAGATGCCCTGCAGATTTGAGTCATTTTGGGTAATGCAGCTGTGTGTGTGGTAAAAAGATTTTACAATGCCTATAAAATGTTGCCTCATGACATGTTCGGCAGTGAATCTGTGGCACCATATAGCAATTTCAGTGCTTTTCATTAAATACCAGATACCATTTACATTGTGCAGTTCTTAAACAAGAGCCATCCTCTTAGAATGGGGGAATCTGGGAACAGCAAAGTACTTGGAAGCATGTGAATCTTGCAGACAGTTTTCAGGAATATTGAAGTGTGAGAAGAGCCTATTCAGATTACAGGGTTTGCATTGGCTTCAGCCATATTGGTCATTGGCAGCTTCCCTCCCTTTTGTCCATCCCTGCCTCCTTTTGCTGTTTCACACTTTGTTAGGCCATGGCTGGCTGAGTTCTCATCAACTATCTTGATAAGTATGACTATGACTCCCAAAAGTATATTTAACAGTAAGGTTAGACTCTAGAATCAGCAGAATATGGGTTCACTCCTGCCTCTGACCTATATTGGCTCAAGCCTTGCCTTTGTCATTGGAAACGTGACACTAGCCAAATTTTTTGTTATTACTTTAAGTAAGAAGACATTTGGGAAGACACAATAACATGTGACACTGACCAAATTTTTTCTTATTACTCCAAGTAAAAGGACGTTTGGGAAGACACAATCGCTCCTTTCAGGCATGTGAAGGATTGTCACATAGAAGAGAGATTAGACTTCTTTTTCTTAGCCCCCGTGGGCAGAACTAGGAGCAAGAGGGTGGATGTTGCAAAAGAGACAAACTTAAGATTGAGTAAAGGAAACACATCTTGCCAGATCTATCTGAAAATAGAATGAGTTGACTCAGGAGGTAATGAGCTATACCTCATTGCAGATCTTAAAGCAAGAGGGAGGTAACCATTTATTGGTTATGATATATGCAAATTCTTGTTCCTGTATAGGTTGGACTGGATGTTATCTGCAGTCTCTATTAATAATGAGATTCTATGATTTGGGGATGGTTCAATCCAAACCATACCTTCTGCTAGGTTATTTTACTCACTATTTCCACTATATGCCTGGCCCTATTCCACCTTCATCATCTTACCTATAACATCCATTCTTTCTGAAATGCCCTGTTCATTGATTAATATATGTTTTCTCCCTTCCTTTGAAAAGCCTTCCTGATCATTCTTTTAACCCTAAAAGACCTCTCCCTCATCTCACCAAAAAGCAATTCTAGTCTGTATCATTTGTTCTCTCTCTCTCTCTCTCTCTCTCTCTCTCTCTCTCTCTCTCTCTTTTTCACATGTTATACTATATCTTTTATTAGAAACTGTAACTTCTTCTACCATGGAGATCAGCATTGTCTTTGCAAAATATAGTCTTACAGATTAGCCCGGGAACTAAGAGATTAAAAGACGTGCCTGGTTTCACACCACCAATACATGTTGGGAACTGGACATGAACTCAGGTCTTCCTGAATCCAAAGCCACCATGATGAATCTTGTACTTAGCAAATACTACCTGGTACTGTTTGGTTGACTTTTCATGTGTATGTCCTACCTCCTCAACTAGTTTGTGATATTCCCAAAGGTAGGTACTTTGCATACTCCATAGTACCTTTGCATACTCTATAGTACTCTATATAAGTAGATGTTCCATAAATTATGGTTGATTGATTTAGTGCTATGACTTAACTTTCATTAAAGTCACCCTCCATTCTTAAATGTCTTAAACAGTCAAGGATATATATTTACATGTAGAGTTAAAAAAATGGCATACACCTCATCCATTTACTCTTAACAGGTTAACCTGCTATTGACTGATTAGAAACTAAAGCCCCCATATTTCTATCCTCAATTCTGAAATAATTTATCTTTATGTACTTTTATGTGCTTCCCTGAGCTTTGCTTAAAACTCAGAATCAGAGGGTTCAAAGGTTCCCCCATCCTCAGCTCCAAATTCCCACATTCATAGATCAATTGGTTTTTCCTTTTTCCTACTGAACCTGAACCATTCAAGATGAATGGATATTCATGGGTAAGACAAGGTAATGGTTGGTAACCTTGAACACAGCCTCTGTTCCTGGAGAAAGGTGTGTTCTATACTATTAATATCAGTGTTCTCATCCTTCCTGGAAATTACTGTTAAAGTAAAGGTGGTACCCAGGAAGTTAAAGTGATGGCACCAAGAGAGGGCCAGTAGCAGGCTGGAATGTGGAACATCTTACCCTATACAAAAGTGTGATTCAAATTTTTAAAGCCCTATTCATTGCCTCCAGTGTAGATAGACCAACACTGACTCTCAACCCTCAAACCTCCACACAATCTTCAATGCTTTTTCTTAGGCTATCTAGCTTTCTTGTCATAGAGGAGTATGACGAGGATCTGTAGTGGACTGGAAAAGAATACTAAATGCAGAGTTAGAATACCTGGGTTCAAGTCTTGGCACTGCCACTTGCTACTTGTTTGGGCTTATAAAAGTCACTTCACCTGTGGGCCTTATTTTGAAGGGTTTAGATTGGATGACTTGCAAGGTTCCTTCTTCCTCTAAATTTAGGATCCTATGATCTTGGATTCAGAGTTGGGGGAAAAATTGTTAATAACTCAATATACTAACTCTGCTAGCAATATATATATATGTATATATATATAATAAATATATGTATGTGCGTGAATATACATATATGGGAGGGGTATTAAAAGAGTATCTCAAGGCTTAGGCAATGCTTAATAGCACTGAATGACAATGACAGACTCATAGGTGACACTCTCTTCAATATTTATTATTAATTATATCAATGACGGCTGTACTGGTAGAATTTTAGGCACCTGAACTACAACATTTATCATTTTCCTTTTTTGTTATTTTAATTGCCTTGAATAATTCTATATATGTCTGTTTCTACAGGGACAGAGACTGGACCAGTGATTTATCAGTTTAGGGAAATCTCTGTGGATGAAGGGGAAAGCACAGAGAGCTTAAGTGAATTGTCAAGAGTAACATAGTCAGTACCTGTCAGAGGCAAAATCCGAACCCAGATCCTTCTGCTTTCAGGGCTAGCTCTCTATCTAGTACACCACATTGCCTCTTGTCTTTATCATCTCTATCTCTATTTCTAGCTTTATATCTATCTCTCTGTCTGTCTGTCTGTCTGTCTGCCGGTCTGTCTATCTATCTATCTAACTACCTACCTACCTATCATCTATCTATCTGCCTATCATCTATCTACCTATAAATATATCTATTTATCTACCTATCAACCTATCGTCTATCAATCTATCTACCTGTCTACCTATCATCTACCTATCTACTGTCTATCTACCTACCCATCATCTGTCTACCTACCTATCTACCATCTATCTGTCTATCCAACCACCTCTACCATCTATCTATCTATCTATCTATCTATCTATCTATCTATCTATCTACCTACCTACCTACCTATCATCTATCTACCTACCTACTTACCTATCTTCTATCTACCTACCTACCTACCTATTATCTATCTACCTACCTACCTACCTACCTACCATGTCTACCTACGTACCTACCTATTATCTATCTACCTACCTATCATCTATCTATCTATCTATCTATCTATCTATCTATCTATCTATCTATCCATGTATCTACCTATTTGTCATCTCTCCATTTTCTATCTGTCATCTATCTATCTATGTCTGGATTTGAGATTGCCTCAAGTATAGAAACTCCCTCCACCATTACAGATGGGCAACACATCTATAATTTTTAGTCTTAGAGACTTTGGGGTTTTCTTGACAAAGATACTGGAATGCTTTGCCATTTCCTTCTCCAGCTCATTTTACACATGAGGAAACTGAGGCAAAGAGGGTTAAGTGACTTGTCCAGGATCATGCAGCTAGTAAGTGTCTGAGGCCAGATTTGAACTAAGGAAGATTGGTTTTCTGACTCTAGGTCAGACACTCTATCCACTGTGCCACCTTGCTGCCCCAAGTATTATATATATATATATATATATATATATATATATATATATATATATAAAAGCTATTATTGCTATTAGTATTAATAATAATGGTGACATTTATCTACTTCTTTGAGGTTCATGAAGGACTTTATGTATAGTATGCCCCTTGATAGTCCCAACAACATTGTAAAGTAGGTAGATGCTACAGGAATAAGTATGCCTACTTTATTGATGAAGGCATTGTAGATGACATTAAGTGACTTCCTATGATCACTCTGCTAACAAACCAGACACAGAATGTGCACCCAACTCCTCCTAGCTACAGGTCCAGAATAGTTCCTATTATACTGGTGTTGACTGTCTTTCAATTGCAAGCAAGAAAAAAATATATTTACTGATTACTTTCTGGTTTTTTTAGACTCCTAAGGACTGACCATCCTATAGTCTCAAGATATGTACTTCATCATTGCAGTGAGATGATTATCTTTTATAGAACAAATCAACAAGCAAAAAGTCACTAGGAAATGATATCCCACTTTTGTGGGAATGATTTCTGATGCTCCATAAATCTTTTGGTAAGGAAATTCTTGTATCAAATCAACACCTTTTCTCCAAGTTAGGTCCATTTTACTAGCAGCAAAGCCTGGAATTTCACAGGAAAAGAATATTTTACTTTAAAAGGTACCTAAGTAAGGCATTATATTCCAATATCAGGCCAATTCTGGGCTAATGAAAAGGGTGGAAGGTCTTCTCAAGTTTTTCATAGCATTTTTACTAGGTGTCTTCTGAGGCCTAATCTGGGAGCAGGATAACTAAAATTTCCTTAGGAAAATTATTGGCTTGAGCCATTTTGCATCTGCCTGCATGTCCCCTCAGTGGCATTAACCACGTAGAGGTTGTACTCCCAAGGGTGATGTCCATATCTGCCCATTCCGGGAAGTCCCCTTTGCTGTAATTCTCATAATCTTGGAGAGTGATTAGTGGTCATGTGAAAAATTAAATCAGTCCCTAGCCTTTGAAGCCTACGATTACAATCTAAATCAGTTTGGGAAAGAAGGTCAAGTCCACTTGCTTTAAATAAGATGCTTTGGCAAGTGGGAAAACAGAAGGGCCTAATTCCTTGCTCTGCTTCCCCCAGTGCCACCTATTAATACTCTTCCCCTCCCTTGCTGCTGTTTGCCAGCTACCTATTGTCAACTGCTGTGCTCCGGTGAAATTAAGGAAAACCATAATGGCTTCTAATGCTGTCAACACCTTGGCAATATCTGCCTTTCTTCAATTACTTTTGTTTACAAATTACTCCTAATTTTGTTCTTAAAAGCTAGTTAAGAACAAATGCTGGTAGGATTGATGGGAAACTAACTGCATGATTAAGTAATTACATTTTTAAAGCTTGCCTTACACTAGGACTAATGATATGTCACCCAGTAGCAGAAACCCCAGATAATGAATGAGAAATGTTTATATGGACTCGGTTGCTTTTAAAGCTCCCTTCACGCTAGAGCTGGTGCCATGCATGGGGTAGCTGGGTGGAAGAAAGCGAGAGTCTGGGCGGCCTCAATCACCTTTGTGCAAAGTGGCAAACTCCCATAAGGTCTCTTTTCTACCCCAGTCAACATTTTATTTTGCTTACAGGGTGCTGTTCATTGTCTGACTCGTTCACCTAACAAAATGTGGCATCGTTTTCTTGACTAAAGGGTGGGTGGGTGGGGGGAATTTACCCAGCAGGCAATTATGTTTTCACCACAGGAACCAGATTTAGCCATGCTCTTCTGAATGCATTGAACAATACCAGAGTCTGAGCTAAAGTGACACATTTGGCACTATGACATCCTCCCCAGGCCTCAATACACTTTTTTTTCTTACCCCCATGACACTTGGAAAGGAAACAGATTTACCATGTGTGTGAAGTCATCCAAGGTATACCCTCATGACCTTATACTAGGTAGGTGAAGTGGAGTAGCTTACACTGCCTTGTTCAAGTTAGAGGCCAGCCATGGAGAGGGCAGTGTTGAGGGAGGGAGCCTATGTCCTCTTGAATCATGTGGTCCCAAATGGGGTGCAAAGGAATGTGAACTACTGGGCAGCTCCTCTGTCAATAAAGCCCATAGACCACTCAAAATCAGAGCAAGTAGATTCCTGCTACAGAAGAATGAACTTATACCCAGACACTATGATTTTCCTCTCTGCAAGTAGAGTGACTTTTCCTGGCATTGTGTAATGAAAAAAGCATAGGTCTTGAGCAAGAAGCCTGAAGTTTCAATTCTAGCTTTGAAGCTTGCTAGATGTATAATCTCGGGGAAGTCGCTTATTCTCTTTGCACAATAGGTTCCTCATTTTGAAATTCAATCAGCGAGGCAGCAGTTAGGTGATGTAGTGGACAGACACCTGAAACTGAAGTCAGGAAGAATTGAAATCAGATTTGACCACAGATGCTTACTAGTTGTGTGACCCTGGCCAAATCACTTAACTTCTGTTCACCTCAACTGTAAAATGGGGGTAAAAATACCTCCCTACCAGGGTTGTAGCAAAGATCAAACGAGATGATATTTGTGAAGCAATTAGCATGCTTCCTAGCACATAGTAGGTCCTAAACAAATGTTTGTTTCATTCCTTCCAAACAGTCATTTAGCTAGCATTTATTGTTATTTCATTCAGGTCCAACTCTTTGTGAGCCTTCTTGAGGTTTTTTTTGTAAAGATATTAGAGTGGTTTGCCATGTCCTCCTCCAGCTCATTTTAAAGATTAGGAAACTGAGGCAAACAGGGTTAAAATTTGCCGAGGGTCACACAGCTAGTAAATGTCTGAGGCCAGATTTGATCTCAGGTCTTCCTGACCTCAAGCTCAGTGTTCTATCTACTATACTAACTAGCAGCCCCTAGCCCCAAGCATCTACTATGTGCCAAGAATTATGCTGGGTGGGTATCAGGGTACAAGTCCAAAGAATGAAATAATCCTTATTCTTGAGAAGCCAACATTCTAATAAGAAAGATGAGTACAGGATAAACATAAAAGAACAAGTAAGGCAAGTTCCACCCAGCAGTTAGGGCCAGGCAGGAAAGGCTTTATATAGAAGGTGGTACCTGAGCAGTATCTTGAAGGAAAGCTTTCTATAGGGCAGGGGTAAAGAGACAGTGCATGCCAGGCATGGAAGGTGGTCAGTGCAAAGACACAGACCAGAGGTGGAATGTTGTGTGTGAGGAAGGAAGTAAACGCCACCTTGATTAGATCAAAGTGCTTGGGAGTGTCATTGTCCAATGAGGCTGGAATGCTAGATGAGGCCCAGACTGTGAAGGGCATTAAAAGTCAAACACAAGAGTTTATGGGGATAAACTAAAATGGGCGTGCTAATGCCCTACGTTAAAACTTACGAGGAAAGTGCTTTGTAAAAGTACATGTGAGTTGTTGACATACATATAGACAAAGAAGAAGTTGGTGTAGATTTAGACACAGCACATCATCCTCACAATAGCAAACAATCTACAAGCATTTATTAAGGGATTACTGATTTGATCTCAGGTTTTCCTGAATCTAAGGCCATCCCTTTAGCTACTATGCTGAATTTCTAGGTAGAATCTCAAATAGTACTGTAACATTTTTAGAACTGGAAGGGATATGCAGAGAGAATGGGCAGGCACAGTAGATAGAGCCCTGGGCCTGGAGATAGGTAGGACCTAAGTTCAAATCTAGCCTCAAATAATATACTAGCTGTGTGACCCAAGGCAGGTCACTTAACCTGTTTGCCTCAGTTTCCTCATCTGTAAAATGTGGATAAACAATAGCACCTACCTCCCAGAGTTGTTCTGAGGATCAAATAAGATAGTAATTGTAAAGTGCTTTGCACAGTGCCTGGCACATAGGAAGTGCTATATAAATTTTATATATAAATAATAATTATTATTATTAAGTGCTCACTGATTTGAACTCAGGTTTTCCTGACTCCAAACCCAATATTCTATCTGCTGTGCCACTAAGGGAGACAGACAGATGTAAAGGCAGAGACAGACAAACACAGAGAGAGAAAGACACAGAGAGAGGGAGACAGAGACAGAGACAGAGAAAGAGAGAGGCAGACAGAAAGAGAGAGAGAGAGAGAGAGAGAGAGAGAGAGAGAGAGAGACAGAGACAGAGACAGAGACAGATAGAGTCAGAGAGATAGCAAAAGAGAGAAGTGGACAGAGAGAGAGACAGAATAAGAGAGAGACAGACAGAGACAGAGAGACAAAGAGAGAGGCAGACAGAGAAAGATAGACGAGACAGACAGACAGACATAGAAAGAGAGAGGTGGACAGAGGGAGAGAGACAGAAACAGAGAGAGATAGAGACAGACAGACAGATATACCAAGACCAAGACAGAGAGAAAAGAGCCCAAGCACAGAGCCTTGGACCAAACACACAGGCAAAATATGCATGATGATTCAGCAAAGGAGAGACACAGACACATAAAATAGAGAAGAGGGAGAGAATCAGGAGTCATGAGAGGAAGTTACAGACTGTGTAAGTTGGATGGGGGGCAAAAGAACACAACAATGGAAGTTACCCCAAAGTGTAATGGTTTACATTGGGAGATGCTGGTTGCCCCTTTTCTGGATGTCTTAGAGAGGAGGATGAATGATCATTTATCAGGGAGGCTGTCAAGTGGACTCTTGTTCATGTATAGATTAGACTAGATGACCTATGAAGTCCCTACCAACTCTGAGATCCTGTAACACATGCACACACACACACACACACACACACACACACACACACACCCCTTTCTTTGTACAGTCTGTTTGAATTGAGACTGTTGGAAGCAGGGAAGGACAAACAGGAAATTCATGAGTTGATCCACAAACAGAAGAACACTAGATTAAGAATAAGGAGACCTGGGTCCTTGACTCTGTGACTCTGTAATAGGACCTTTTACAGGCTGTTTCCTCTCATTTCCAAACTCAGCATTCCATCCCCTACCTCTGTGTTTCCCCAGGCTGCCTCCTATGCCCACTCTGAACCACCTGTCAGAATTCTTACCTTCCTTCAAGTCTCATATCAAGTGCCATCATCTGCAGGGGGTCTTTCTTGATCCTCTTGGTGATTAGTACTCTCACCTTCCTCAAATTATCTCCTATTTATGGACTTGATTAAATGCTGTGTCCCACCAGTAGAATATAAATTCCTTGAGATGAAGCATTTTGTATCCCCAGCAGGCTCATATTGCACCCTACTTCTATTAAACAATTAATAAGTACTTGATTTCAATTAGGGAGTAAAGGAGAAAGGGCATTAAATTTGAACCTGGGTTCAAATCCTACCTTTGCAACTTATTATCTGTGTACCATTGAAGGAGTCTCTAAACCCCACCTGGGCTTCACTTCCCTCATGTAAACTGAGGCAGTTACACAAGAAGGCCTCCAATATCCATTCCAGCTCTAAATCTGTGATGCCATGAATTTTTCTTTTTGAGCCTCAGTTTCCTCGTCTGAATGAGGGTAACGTTGAATGAAGTGAAATTTGAAGCTCTTTCCGTCTCTAGACCCCAAGATCTTAAACATCTTGAACATGCTTTCGAGTTTCCAAACTTCCAAACTAATTGAAAGGGTACTTGTCTTTCATATCAGTTTAATGATAATTATATCTGCCATCCCACCAGGGTTAAACATTAGCAGAGCACCTCACCACAGCAAGAATAAATGCTAATTCTCTGGGCCCTCAGAATGTGAAGCCATTATAGTAGGGCCTATGTCCTAATACTTTTAAGTGAGCTAACATGGATCTTACAGGGCAGCTAGGTGGATAGAATGCTGGGCCTGGAACTAGAAAGATTCAGACACTTATTAGCTGTGTGACCCTGGGCAAGTCACTTAACCATGTTTGCCTCAGTTTCCTCATCTGTAAAATGAGCTGGAGAAGGAATGGCAAACCACTCCAATATCTTTGCCAGGAAAATCCCAAATGGGGTCATAAAGAGTCGAACATGGCTGAAAAACAAAGCAACAAGCAGCAACTTGGATTCTATAGCATCCCTTCTTTCAGTGAGTGACAAACTCGAATGGTGTTTAAAGTCAGAATTGCTTAGGAGTATTTAAAATGGCAATGACTGCCCAGAGCAGACCTTTCTAATTCTAGGTCGTAAATTTCCAATGATACCATGTCCCACTATTCAATTCATCTCCTCTGTCTCCTCCAATTGTACTTCCTAATGCCCCAGCACTGTTGGAAAGAATTCAGGAATCCCATGTTGATTAATTATTCTATAAATTCATGCTGTCTAATCTCAAATGGACTCATTGCTACTACATGACCACCCTTTTATTCATTCCTAACAGATCCGATCAACATATACACATTTATGAAGCACCTACTAGGTGTCAGGCATTGTGCTAAATTTTGGTGATGCAAAAAAAAAAAAAGGAAAAAAAAGAGCTCCTTGGATTTACATTCTAATGGCAAAGAAAATAATTAAATAGATGCATACAAGATAACATGCAGAGTAGATAGAAGAGGTGACCTAATTACATTCTTTTCAACCACTATTCAGAGCTTTTCTTTTCTCAAGCCTACAATTCTGCTCCCTCCTCCCTTGCTCTTAACAGAGGAGGCAACCTACTTTACGTCCTTAGTCCTGGCACATGGTAGGTGTTATGTGAATGCTAGTAATTGTTGCTGCTATTATTATCATGATAAGTATTACTTTACCAAGAAGACCAAGGAACTTCTATTAAAACTCCTTCCACTCCTCTCCTACACATCTTTAAGGCTTTCATTGTCATCATCTGTCCTAGTCTCTTTCCCTCCTGTCTCCAATGAAGAGATTTCTGGCTAAAGTCTGTGCCTCAAATCACACCCTTGGTTGGTTCTCTATTTCCTCCTTGATCTTCCTCCATAAATCATGCCCCTGTTACACACATCCACAATCTTTCCCTATCTCCTGGTTCCTATTTCTCAGCTCTCCTTTTCCCTTTTCAATTAAAAAAAAAGCACTGATACATTTTAAAATAATCTTCATTTCTGAACATATCCTTTTCTCTTTCCTATCTAATGAACCATGTGTCATTTTTTTTTAAAAAAGAGTAAAATAAAAAGAGAAAAAAAATTCAGAAAAAAGGAACTTAGCAACTAAGTTTTGACAGTATAGGAAATATTCCACACTCATAGTCTTTCACCTCTGCAAAGAAGGGAGAAAGGCTGATGTCTCATCTCTTCTTTGAGGTCAAGTTTCTGTCCTTAGTTTTAGATTTTTCCTTTAATATAGTCCATACTTGGTACCTCCCATATTTTATCATCTAATCATTCTTCAAACCCTTCCAAACTTCCCCTCCCAACCCTACTGAAGCAGTTATTTCTGGCATTGCTAATGACCTCCTTCAGTGCCAAATTTTCAGAAGAAGGGTGGTGGAATGGATAGAGGACTCCTCTGGGAGACAGAATGACTTGTTCTCAAATCTTACCCCTGATATCATAAACCCTGGAAAATCCAAGCATCTTCTTGATGGACGTCTTTGGCTGAAGGAGCAGTTTCCTTTGGGAGCTCTCTCTACCAACAACAGGCCTGAATAACAACAGCAACAGCAGCAACAAAAACAACAAATTTTTTTTCTTATTATCATCTGTGACTTTTCATCATAATTTAATCCTGGTGACCACCTCCATTTCATGATACTCTCTCTTCCCTTGATTTTGACCACAATGTTTCTCTTCCCACCTCATAACAATTCCTTATTTATCTCTTTTGTTGGTTCCTCAATCTCTCCTTTCTCCTTAAACACAAATGTCTTTTCTCCTGGTTTCTCTTCGCTTCTGTCTCTAAATGTTGAGAACTCTTGGAATTCTCATGAACTTCAGTTTTTAAAAATTATTATCTTTATGCAGTTGACTCCAGTCTCAGTCTCTCTCTTTCTTAAACATCTTTACCCAGATGCCTTGCTGGCAGCACAGATTCAAAATGACCCAAGTTATGATGCAGCTGGAAGAAGGCTGGATTTGGAGTTAATGGGCCTGGATTCAGATCATAACTCTGTAACTTATTCCCTGTGTGACCTCAGGAAAGTCATTTACCCTCAATGGACCTCAGTTTTCTCACCTGTAAATTGAGAAAAAACTAAATAAATCAATAATCAAGTTTTTATTGATCACTTACCATGTATCAGTCACTGAGCTAAGTACTAAAGATGCTGTATCAGTAATGCAAGACTCATGACCTCGAGGATGACCATGAACATGCCTGAATGGTTCAGAATCACTAAGTATAAGAAATTCTCTAGGTAGAAGGCAGAGGAGGTATAATATTTATTTAGACACAAGAGAAACCAATCCCAGGACCAGTAATTCCAATTCCATATAGTAGCAATAATATTCAAAAGCCAGTGAGCCCACCTCAATGCAGCAAATTGTAACACAATCTTATAACAAGGAGCAACTTCATCCTGTAACCTTCCCTCCTGCTAGGGCCTTCCTGCAAATAATCACTCAAATCCTAACTCTCTACTCAGCACTCTCTTCTGCAGCTCTGTAGACTCTGAGTTTCTACTCCTTCTCCTTGGGCTGAATTCTGATTCCTGTAGCTCTCAATGCCTCAATCTCCTCTTGATGTCTGCTTCTGAATCCTGTAGCTCTCAGTTCTGGGTTCTCTTTATATATGGTCCTGACCGGCATCTGATTGACTGGAACTCAGTGCACATACCATTGGCTCTGGTTTTAGCAACATCCCTTAAGGTCCTGAGGCCTTCATGCCCACATTGGCTTAACTAGCAAAAGGGTTTGGGCCTGGGGCCTTACACCTAGTTAAAGGGTATGGACCTGCCTCTAATCAGGCCTCCCTTTGTTGGCCCCACTTGAGGCCTATTCAATAGGCAAGAAAGATCTTTCACTTATTGACTGGTCTTACAGATGCAAAAAAGGAAAAAAAAAAGAAAAAAGAAAAGAAAAATAAGTCCTTGTCTTCAAGGAGCTTTCAAGGGGAAAACAATATATACATAAACAGTCCTGTACAAAATGCACACAAAGTAGATTCCAGATGACTTTAGAGAGTAAGGCTCTAGTCACTGGGAAGGCTGGGACAGGTCCCTTCCATAAGGTGGCGTTTGAGCTGAGACTTGCAGAATGTAAAGGATTTGAGGAGGTAGCATGAAGAGAAAGACCAGTCTAGGCACGAAGGACAGCAGCTACCTGGAGATGGGAGATGGTACATTATGGGGAGGAGTGGAGAGAAAGGGAGGGACAGCAAGTAAGTCAGTATGGCTGAATGGTAGAGTAAGTGTGTGTGTGTGTGTGTGTGTGTGTGTGTGTGTGTGTGTGTGTGTGGAGAGGGGGATTATGTGTAAGAGGACTGGAAAGATAGAAAGGGACAGATTGCATAGAGATTTAAATGTGAAGAAGACTTTATATTTAATATTTATAAGTATTTATTGAGTAGCGGAGTGCCATGTGCTTTAAGAAATCACTGTGGCAGCAGTGTGAAGGATGGATTTCAGTGGAATGAAAGATCTGAAGGAGGAAGATCACTCACAAGGTCTCTTCAATGGTCTAGCTTCAAGGTGACAAGGGCCTGAGCTTGGATAGAAACTATGAGTGGGGAAAAGATAATGTATTTGAGCAATGTTGTAAGATCCCTTTCAGAAATAAATTTATGATTCAACATTCTCTTTATCTTCTTCTCTCAAAAAAATGTTTTCTTTCCATTTCCTTAGTCCAGTCACTCAGGCTCAAAATCTTCAAGCTATGGGAGGCAGCAAGGTGGTACAGTGAACAGACTTCTGGGCCTATAGTTGGGAAGACCTGAGTTCAAATCCCACTTCAGACACTTACTATCTGTGTGGCCTGGAAAAGTCATTTAACCTCCATGTCTTACTAATAGCACTTGACTCATAGAATTATTGTAAGGATTAAATATATAAAGTCCTTAACACAGGGCC
Source organism: Trichosurus vulpecula (assembly GCF_011100635.1). Lineage (NCBI taxonomy): Eukaryota > Metazoa > Chordata > Mammalia > Diprotodontia > Phalangeridae > Trichosurus > Trichosurus vulpecula. Next base: position 230,250,461 of record NC_050579.1, on the reverse strand, counting down.
TGCCACATGGTAGAACTACATAAATGCTTATTCCATTTTTCTCCTTCTCGTTCCCCTCCTGATAGTTGAGCTGCCCTGCCCTGATGAATGAACAAGATTTCAACCTACGAAAATGTATAGAAACACACATAACTCTTGAATAGTGGGGTTTTAAATTTTTAAAAATAGCAATAGAATGGAGAATTGCACTTGAAAAAATAGGATAAAAATTCTGCTTCTTGTAAATGCAATAACTAGTTCCCATCATTTAATAAATTAGCATTTATTATATGCTAGATACAAAGCAGAACCTGCTCTAAAGGAGCTGAAGGAGCTTATAATCTAATTGGGGCAGCAAGTCAGGGAAGACCTTTATATAAATAACTGAGCTATTAGGAGAATGTAATAAGTGTGAATATAGCACTAATGTGAAAATGTTGAGAAGATAGCTTGAGTGACCAAGAAAAAATACTTAGAGAGTTGATAGGTGAGGCAAGGGAGGTCTGTGTTGTAGCCATCAAGGGAAGAGAGAATGTCAAGAATTATAAATGGTCAACAATATGAAAGCATTCAATCAATATTTATTAAGGTCCCACTATGTGCCAGACATTTGCTAAGCATTGGGGATAGATAGCAAAAGACAGTCCCTGCCCTCAAAAAGCTTATACTAATGATGATGAAGAAGTAAAGATAATTAAATTTGGTGATTTGTTGTTGTTCTGACCCATAATTTCACTGGCATAGTAACAGTTTCATACTTTTTTTAAATCTCATCATGCTTTCACACTCTTAAAAAGTATTGAGGACCCCCCCCAAAGAGCTTTTGTTTATGGAAATTACATTTATCTATATTTACTCTATTGGAAATTAATGTGTCTTGCTTGCCAAAGTAATTTGGACCTCTCAGATACCCTGAAAGGGACTCGGAGAAGGCCATGAATCCTCTGACCACACTTTGAGGAGATGCCAGTAAAGAAATGGCAACTAAGCCAATCTATCAGAGACTATTCTACAATATACAATCATAAAGAGCTGCCTGGGGGCCCTGAGAGGTTAAGTCTCTCTCGCCAGAATGCACCAGGAAAAGGGTTTTTTTGGATAGGTGCCACCTAAGTTATATCTTGAAGGAACAGAAACACTTTAACAGGTAGAGCCAGGAGGAAATCCATTTCAGGGATAAGCAATCATCATTCTATCAACAAACACTTATTAAGCACCAATATGTGACAGGAACTGAGGACAAAAAGACAAAAGTGAAAATACCTGCTCTGATAGAGATTGTATTGTATTCCACACAGGAAGACAGTACGAAAATGAATGCAAAAAAAAATTTACAAAATAAAAATTTCTCTGTGGGATGGGGAGGGGAAGAGCACTTAGCATTTGGGGCATGGGCAATCAGGAAAGGTTTCATGTAGCTTGAGCTAAGCTTTAAAGGAAACTAATGAGTGATGGGATCAAAGATTTCAGTTTGCCTACAGGGGTGGGGGATTCTGTGGCCAGGAGGCCACACGTGGCCCTCTAGATCCTCAAGTGAGGCCCTTTGAATCCAAACCTCTGTGAACACTTCACAGGTTGAAGGGCCACACTTTTGGACCTAGAGAGCCACATGTGGCCTTGAGGCAGCAGGTTCCCCACCTCTGGCCTAGAATATACAATATTTGGAGGGGAATATTATGAAACAAGGTAGATTTTGTGCACTAAACATGGAAATTTTTATTGGTTTTTTGAGAAGAGGTGTGATGTCATTAAAATAGTGTATTAAAAATTATATTACTTATATCTGTGTAATCCCACTAGCTCTGGTCTTCTTGCCTACATTAATATAATAGCTCCCTAATTAGTTTTCTAGATTCTATTAAATACCATTTCTGAATGCATTCTTCATACCATTGACCAATTAATCTTTGTAATTCACAGTTCCGAACATGTAAGTACTCTGCTTGAATATCTTCAAGGGTTCCCCATAGATTATGGAGGACAGTGTAAAATCCTGACCCTAGCATTCAAGGCGCTCTAAATCTACCTGTGCCATTTTATCACATCTACTCCTCTTCCTATATTCTATGTTCAAGAAAAGCCACTGTATTTGTCCCTCTGCTTCTTAAACTCGATCATCATTCCCAGTCTTGAGATAGCGATAATGGAACCAGCTCATCAACCAAGAAAGGTGTTCTCGTAATAAATGAAGGAGGTACGTAAGGAGGTACTTTGGTCTCCTTGGGTAAGTCTTCCCCTTTCTTCACTCTTTGACCATAATTCCATTGATTTAGGGAGCTTCTAGTGAGGAAAATCCTTCAACTAATGCAGATCAGTGACTGTTCTTCAAGCTTCTGTCTTTGAGAAATTGCTGGAATATTGAAAAGTTAAGTGATGCTTCCAGAGTCACATGGTTCGTATATGCCAAAGTCAAGATTTGAATCTTGAATACCAAGACTGGCTCTATATATGCTCTTCCACCCTGTCTCTTCTTGGGAAATTTATACTACCCAGATCCTAGTCCATAGGCTTTTTGTCCTTAACTTCACCTCCTCCAGAGAACTTTCTCTTTGAATGCATGAGAAGAGAGGTGAAACAATGAATGAGGAAACCTGACCTGACAACAAAATCTGCTTCCGAATGTCAATGACAGCCAAGCTCACTTTAGCTTAAGAGCAGAGGAGAAAAAAATAAACAAAATAAAACAAAAAACAGATTCACTGTTATCATGCTTTGGGACATTTTCATGCAACATGAAAAAAAATCAGTATCAATAAGATTCTCATTTTCTTGGAGGCTTCAGCCGGAGTAGCAGCCTGAAGCATTTAAACAGGGGCTTCTGACTTCTTTTTTTAATGTATAGTAATATTAGTCAGTTCCTCTCTCTTTTTATAACTCCTCTGTTCAGAAATAATGAAATATACAAAGGAAGGTAGTTTTGACTGATCACAATTCTCTGTCTAGAGTAAACTGGCTTTAAAGTATAGATTAAATAACGAATTATGAACAAACTTAAAAAAGAAATGAATACATATTTACTGTCATGGGCAGAAGGAAAAAGAGGAGGGGGAGTTAAAATATTCCATCGTGTTTCTCACAGATCTTAGTGAGAAATGTTCAGTGGGTCTCAGTCTGTCCCCACTGTATCCCACTTCAGAGCCTTGACAGGCATAGGCAGTAGCCCCAGAGCCAAACTGCCTCAACCCCTCAACCTCTAATCACTGAATCCAGCTTCTGTTCCCTCTCAATGCTATCATTCAACTGACTCCACTTAAATCCTGGACTCAGCATCTATCCAAAATTAAAAGCAAAAATCTCAAATTCCAACCACTCAAGCTGTCTCCTATGCACCTGTGTTAAGCTCATAATAGACTCTCAGTACCTCTCAGGATGGAAAGAAACACACAGCTAGGCTTTGAAAACTCTCTGCCCACAGAAATTCATCTCCTGAATCCTGCTACGCGATGATAAAGCAAAACACGGTCCCTGTCCTCAAGGAGTTTATATACTAGATGGGAAATGAAGAATCAGATTAATACCTATAGAGTTCAACTATTACCTTCTAAGGTTGTTTTAAGGATCAACTGAGATAATATGCATCAAGAACTTAGCATAGTGCCAGGCACAAAGTGGGCACTATATATATTATTATTATTATTAATTATAATTTCTAGGTGTTTGGGACCCAATTCTTACTGGTCCCTCTCCTGCTTGATAGCACCTTCTTAATCTCCTTTGCTAGATCCTTTTCCAGATCATGCCTTCAAACCATAAGTGTTCTCAAAAGTCCTGTCTTGGGCCCTCTTCTCTTTTTTCCCTTCTTCACTTGCTGATCTCATCAATCATATATATGTATGTATATATGTATATATGTATATGTATATATATATATATATATATATGTTGGTGATTCTTAAATTTACCTATCCTGCTCCAAACTCTCTGCCAGTCTCCAAACTCACACCTCCAACTGCCTTTCAGCATCCTGAACTGGATGTCCAGTAGATGTCATAAACTTTACGTGTCTAAGATGTCATTATCTTTTCCCCTAAATCCCCCTTCCAAACTTCCCTATTTTGCCCATGGCACCACCTTTCTCTTGTTCCCCCAGGCACACAACCTACACAACACTCTCAGCTCCTCCCTATCTCTTACCCCACCTCCTCAATCTATTGCCAAAGTCTGTCAATTTCATGTTTACAAGGTCCCTCCAATATATCCCATTCTTTTCTCTGACTCTGCCATGACTCTGGTGTGGGTCTTCATCACTTCACACCTGGATTATTGCAACAGCCTGCTGGTGGGTCTGCCCACCTCAAGTCTCTCACCATCCAAATCCATCCTCCATTCAACCACCAAAGTGATTTTCCCAAAGCATAGGTCTGACCATTTTACCTTCCCCCCCACTTAATTCCAGCAGCTCCCTATCACTTCCATGATCAAATACAAAATCTTCTCTTTAGCTTTCAAAGCCTTTCATAACATAGCCCCCCCCTCCTACCTTTCCAGTCTTCTAATACCTCACTCCCTACCACATACTCTTTGATCCAATGACACTTGTCTCCTTGCTGTTCCACAAACAAGACACTCCATCTCTTACTCTGGGCATTTTCTCTGGCTGTCCCAGAAGCCTGGAATGCTCTCCCACCTCTCACTGCCTACATTCTTCCCTGCCTTCCTCTAAGTCCCAACTAAAATACCATATTCTACAGGAAGCCTTTCCCAACCTCACTTAATTCTAGTGTCTTCTCTCTGTTAATGATTACTCATTTATCCTGCATATTTCTTGTTCGTACCTACTTCTTTGTTGTCTTACTCACTGGATTGCAAGGTCCTGGAGGTCAGGGACTGTCTTTTCCTTCCATTTGTATCCTCAGAACTCAGCACAGTGTCTGGTACATAGTAAGCACTTAATAAAGATTTATTGATCTATATGTCAACATATATATGTATGGAGGAGCAGCTAGGTGGCGCAGTGAATAGAGCACTGGCCCAGGAGTCAGGAGAACATGAGTTCAAATCCTCCCTCAGACACTTGACACACTTACTAGCTGTGTGACCTTGGGCAAGTCACTTAACCCCAATTGCCCTGCCTTCCCCCATCAAAAAAAAGCCAAACAAAAAGAGCAACATATATATGTATGTACATATATATGCATATATACATGTGTTTAAAAATTCCATAGAAATGCATAGATATCCCAACAGAATTGCATACAGGATTAAAATAGAATATGAATTCCCTAAGGGTAGAAATTATTCCACTTATTTCTTTGTATTTTTAGTACCAAATATAGTTCCTGGTGCATAGTAGGCACTTAATAATTTTTTGATTGATTCATTCAATTATTCAAGAAGAAAGGAGCAGCTACTTATAGCTGGGTATAAGAGGATGATATAATTAAGCAGATTACTCCTGAGCTGAGCCTTGAAGGAAAGAATGACTTCAACTGGCAGAAATATAAGGGTTGGGGATGAGGAATGAGGGGAGACCATCCCCTAGACATGAAGGAAGGATTCGTAAAGGCTTGGAGGCAAAGATAAAAAAGGCAGGACAAGTTTATAAAGCAGCATTATTGTGGTTTTAAAAATGACCCCTCATCCCCATTTTCCAGGAGGGACTTGATTTTTTTCAACTTTCCCCTCTGATAATAAACGATAAGCATGCGAAATTGATATGAACATCAAGTTGAAACTTTTGGGAAGAAGATAGAGTCTTCTAAAAATATGTCCCTTCTAAATAGCTAGTACAAAAGACAACTCCACTGATATCCAGTGAAGTTCATGTTGCTCTGTCAGTTCTGGGACCATCATCCATGACAGATGTGCTCCTGGTAATTTGGCCCCTCACACGTCACTGTTTTCATGTCAGCAGTTCCATGTCAGTTTGCCCAGATCCCTTCTGTCAGCTCCCATTCAGCCTGATAGGTCAACCTTACACCTGCAAGCTGGGGCCCTGCCTGTGTCTCAGGAAGGACCTGTCACAGTGGGACAGTCAGCATGCTCTGTCACACAGCAAGTTTGGTCAATAGCAACTTTAGTCAGAGCCTGGATGACTTTTCTGACCCTGACTTTTATATACTACCTTGTGCCAGTGTCAGACATCTGCACTACAGGATAAATAATACTATTATTCAGTGGTTAGATACAATGGCTTTGAGAAAGGGTAATGGGGGATGGGGGAATGAGACTGCATTAGCAGGTGACTTGCGTCTTCTGAGGCTACTCCTCCTGGCAGATTGGCTTCTAGATAGGAAGAATACAACCACAAGAGCTTACAAAGAAATTTTAGGATTGCCTTGGAGAAATATTTATGAATCACTGGGCTCATTGCATTCCAAGTCAGTGTGACCTGGGACAACTCAAGTTCAAGGTCACATTGAACCTTGCTTGCTCCAGTCAAGTCCTTAGCCTTCTTGGGCCTCAATTTCCTCATCTGTAAAATGAAGGGATGGACCAGATGGCTTCTGTGGTCATTTCCAGTTCTCCATAAAAGAAGAGTATTCAAGGAGTAGAAGAGAAACAATATCTTGGAGCAGCATATATTACCATAATTCTGAATATTGCTTAAGTGACTTTTCCATCCAATTAGGTCAAAGGCCTGCAAGTGAGAAAAGACTGAGTCAAAACTGGTTGAATGCTTCACACTGTGTGAATATTGCGAGCTGTGTGATCTCAGTCAAGTCACTGCCTATCTCTGAGACTCAGCTACCTCATTTGAGAAAATAATATACTTCTACCTGCAGAGTTATAGTGAGGATCAGATAAGGTGATGCATATCGAAAATACTTTGCAAATGCAAATGCCAAGAAAATGTAAGCTATTTAAATTTTATTTTTCAGATGAATAATATTCATTTGTATCTTATGAAAGCAAGAATAATATCATGATGTACTCTACGCCGCTGCTGAATCCTTCCTTGTAACAAAGAAATGCTTCCACAAATCTCAGAATTTGACTCTATTCTGCATTCCGTACCCATAAGGGAAGGGAAACAGTTTTTATATACATTTACTATGTGCCAGGCACTGTGCTAAGTACTTAAGCACTGAAAGGAGAAAAAAGTGTATTTCTCACTTTTTCCGGAGGGATCGAGATGGGACGTAACATTTTCATCTGAGTTGGGCAACAAGCTGCTCTTAATGGATCACAGGAGATGGACAGGGTTATTAATATATAGTTTACTCAACAGAGCTATTGGAAGCTTGGTTCTAATGCCAGAATATTTGTAGTTCAATTATGATGTTGGGCTAAAATGAAACATTTATAAGTCATTGAATATTTAACAAAAGGAGTCTTACTTTGTCCTAACATAACAAGGATGTGCAGCAAGGATTCAGAGGCATTCAGCTTCTCTGGAAGGTGTCCCCTTCTTCCTCTCTCCATATGGAAATATATCTGATCAGTAGGGAAGCGTAAGGTGATTCACATGGACTTAAGAAATCACCAAATCCAATGTACCTAGACTCCATGTGGCCAGGATTTTTATGTCCTTTGATGACCAAGAAGCTATGTGAGAGAAGTCAAGGCCAGTCAGATTTTGGGAGCAGTTTAGTCTTATTTTATGTGACACCACCATCCCCCCCACTCACTACCCACCAAGTCGTCAGTGGAATGAAAGAAGCTACATCAGGGAAATGCTGGAAATAATAAGCCCTTTCATTTGGTATGTTTATGGGAAGGCCAAGGATCAATCTTCATAGGTAGAGGGAGTTTTCTTACTGGCAGTTACCTATATGAATGAAATCATAGGTGTGGCCTAAAAAGGGAGGGAAGGTAGAGTAGTTTACCTGAAGAAACTCTGAGTCCAGAGGAGGGGAGGTGGGTGTAGCATTCCAACTCCTCCCATACCAATGTGTCAGAAATGGAACCTCCAAAGCAAGAGCGACCTTCCAATCTCCCACACTAGCTTCAAGATCAACATTTCCAAAGTGGGACTGAGAAGGCCAATGGAGACAGTGTAGTACAGTGGAATTCCACAGTACTGGCTGCGGAATCAAAGGACTTGGGTTCAAAGCCTACCTGTAAGATATACTGTGTATGTGATCTTGGGCAAATCACTTAAGTCTCCTGGGTCTCCCTTTCCGCATCTATAAAGTGAGTTGGTTAGACTAGATGGCCTTTGAGGTCCCCCTCCATCTCTAAAGCTATGATCTCATGATTACAAACCAGGTGTGTCACCAGGGAGCCTATATGGCAGACATGATCAGAAGAATGAACTCATGGGGGTCTTGAACTCTAGATGACTCTCACTCCATGTTCCAGGATTGCTTAGGTGTTTTACAGGGAGGTAATGAATCTTACTCAGGTGGATCTGATTGGTTTCCTACCCCTGACATCATAGGCAAGGAGCTGCCACCACCGTTTAGCAAGGACATGGTATTTCCAGCTTTGGAGCATTCCAAGTATAGAAGTTTCTAGATACTAGAAGTTGTAGACAAAGGACAAGTCAGTAGGCTGGGAGCACCAGGAAGGAGGAGGAGAATGGCTAGGTAATAGACAGAAAGCTTGTTGGCCTAGGAAACTCTAGGCCTGAAAAACCAGAGCTTTTCCCTGAGTACAACAATCTCATTGTTTCTTTATTTTTATAAATTAGAAAACACCCAGAAAATAAAAAGCTACAGGGCCTTATAGCTAGTAAGCATGCAATAATATTTGTTGAATGAATGAATGAAGGAGGGAATGAAATTTAAAGCCAGTTATTCTAATCTTATTAATTTCTGTCTTCAAACATCCTTGGATTGTATAATTGTCCTAATGAGGGTTCCTTGGTAACAGTTTATTTCTGGCTTGTCTATATGAGAGTACTAAAGCATTGATCATTTGGCCTAATAGCTTTTGTGTGTATTGCAGATTGCTGGAGTTAGAGATGGAAATATATGGCAGAAACGACTGTTCTACTTGTAAGCTATTACTCAACATGGGCAGCACATCAGAGTAGCAACCAGCCCATTTGATTAATTTCAAAATTACCCACTTGCTTATGAATGGCTTTTCCAATAGTCTCAGAGCATTTGTCTTGAATGCTTTATTAAGGAGCTGTTCCTTGTCACCAAACAACTGCAAATGCATGTAAATATACTAAGGCTGCATATATTATGGAATTGTCAATGACTCATTAAAACTATGCAAACAGGCTGAAAACTTACCACATCCTTGTAGACTTGACTCAAAATCAGGCCCTAACTCTCTTACCAGTGTCTCCTACCCCCAACACCCCAAACACAGGTCTGCTCCTAACTCTTCTATATCTGTTGATGATACCACCCTCTTCCCATTTCTTGAGATTTTAAACCACCAAACCATCCTGGATTCTCAACCATGACTTCCAAGACCAATTCCTAATTGGACTTCCTGCTTCAGTCTATCTTTTCTCTAATTTATTCTTCATATATTCTTATATATTCATATTCTTCACCTGCAAAACTTCCAAGATCTAAAAGAGCTTATAGTTAATAATTCCCTCAATTATCTCACTCATTTTTCACTGCCTTGGAAACTGGCTTCTAATGTCAGCACTTTAATAAAACTGTTGTCTGCAAGGTTATCAATAAGCTATTCAAGCTTCACTTTTTTCAACCAAGCATTTATTTTTTTTACCTCCCACTATCCTCCTATTGAAAACAAACAAATAAAACCCTTGAAACAAATACACATAATCAAACAAAAATCCAATTACCTTTTCTCAGTCCTCATCTTAACTTGACCTCTATGACTTTTGACTTTTGAACACCCCCTAAGCTTCCACAACATCTGTGATTCCTTTTCAATCTTTGTTAGACATTCATCCTTCCCTTTCATCAGACAGAACCTTACCACCATCCTACTAAGTGTGGACATTTCTTTTTTTTTTTAATTTCACATGTGAAATCATACAAAACATATTTCCATATTAGCCATTTCACAAAAAAGCAAGAAAAATAAAGCAAGAAAATTATACTTTAATTTGCATTCAGAATTCATCAATTTCTCTCTCTGGAGATGAATAGCATTTTTTTCATCATGCCCCCCTTGAAGTTGTCTTGGATCATTGTATTGATCAGAGTAGCCAATTATTTCGCATTTGGTCATCATTACAACATTGCTATTACAGTGCACAATGATCTCCTGGTTCTTCTCATTTTACTTTACATCAGTTCATAAAGGTGTTGCCATGTTTGTTTTGTTTTTGAAACCACCTTCCTTGTCATCTTATGGCACAATAGTATTCCACCAAAATCATATGCCACAATTAGTTCAGCCACTCCCCAACTGATGAGCAACTCCTCAATTTCCAATGCTTTGCCACCACAAAAAGAGCTGCCATAAATATTTTGTAGGTCCTTTTCTTATTTCTTTATCTCTTTGAGGTACAGACTTAGTAGCGGTATTTCTGGGTTAAAGGGTATGCATGGCTTTATAGCCTTTTGGGCATAATTCCAAATTGTTCTCCAGAATGATTGGATCAGTTCACAAGTCCACAATCAGTTGTTAGTTTACCTATTTTCTCTCCTTCCCTCCAGCATTTGTGATTTCTGTTAAGAATGAGGTGGTACTTCAGAGTTTTAATTTGCTTTTCTCTAATCAATAATGATTTAGAGCATTTTTTTCAAATGACAATAGGTAACTTTGATCTCTTCTTCTGAATACTGTCTTATCCTTTGACCATTTATCAACTGGGAAATGGCTCTTAGTTTTATAAATTTGACTTATTTCCATATATATACAGGTATATATATATATACACATATATATATATATATATGCATATATATATGTGTGTGTATATATATATATATATCTGAGAAATGAGGCCTTTATCAGCAAAATTTGTCCTTAATTTTTTTATATTACTTCATTGTCTATGGTAACTTTTCCCATAATATAGTTTCTCTATTTATCTCTTTTATTGTATTTTTTTTTTTGCTTTTTCTGAGATCATGATTGCTACCCCTCCCTTTTTACTTTGGCTGAAACATAATAGATTCTGCTCCAGCCCTTTATTTCAATGTGTGTGCCATTCTATTTCAAGTGTGTCTCTGGTAAACAACATATTGTTGGATTCTAATTTCTAATTCATTCTCCTATCCACTTCTTTTTATAGGTGAGCTTATCCCATTCACATTCAGTTATGATTACTAATGTGTTTCCCACCATTCTATTTTCTTTTGTTTATCCTTCTCTCTTTTTATCCTGTTCCTCCTCAAAAGTTTGCTTTGCTTCTGACCACTTGCCCTTTCTTATCATCCCCTCTCATATCTCTTATCCCCTTTCCTTCCTATTTCACTGTTGGACAAGATAGATTTCTATACCCAACTGAGTGGTGGACATTTCTTAAAGCTTTGTCCCTTCTTTTCTCTCTAGATTCTTTCTCTTGGTGATCTCATTGGTTCCCATGTGGGTTCAGCTATCATTTCTATGCAGATAATACCCAGAACACTCACTCTCTCTCTCTCTCTCTCTCTCTCTCTCTCACTCTCTCTCTCTCTGTCTCTGTCTCTGTGTGTGTGTGTGTCTCTCTCTCTTTCTGTTTCTCTCTGTCTCTGTCTCTCCCTCCCTCCCTCCCTCTCATTTTCTCTCTTCCCCTGTCTCTCTCTTTCTCTGCCTCTCTTCTTCTCCCTTCCTCTCTCTCCCTCTCTCTTTCTCTGTCTCTCTGCCGGTCTCTCTTTCTGTCTGTCTCTCTCTATCTGTCTATTTCTGTCTCTCTCTTTCTCCCCCCATCTCTGTCTCTCCCCCCCCACCTCTCTCCCCCTCTGTCTCTCTCTTTCTCTACCTCTGTCTCTCTGTCTCTGTCTCTCTGTCTCTGTCTCTCTCTCTGTCTCTCTCTCTGTCTCTCTCTGTCTCTCTGTCTCTCTCTCTCTCTCTCTCTCTCTCTCTCTCTCTCTCTGTCTCTCTCTCTCTGTCACCCCTCCCTCCCTCTTATTTTCTCTCTCTCCCTCTGTTTCTTTCTTTCTCTACCTCTCTCCTTCTCCCTTTCTCTCTCTCCCTTTCTCTGTCTCTCTGTCTGTCTCTGTCTGTCTATTTCTGTCTCTCTCTTTCTCCCTCCCTCTCTTTTTTCTATCTCTCCCATCTCTCTTTCTCACTGTCTGTCTCTCTGTCTCTCTCTCTCTCTGTCACTCCCTCCCTCTCCCGTTCTCTCTCTCATTTCTCTCTGTCTCTTTCTTTCTCTATCTCTCTCCTTCTTCCTTTCTTTCTCTCCCTCTCTATGTCTGTTTCTCTCTGTGTCTCTTGTCTCTCTCTCTCTCTCTCTCATCTATATTTAGGAATTTTTTGGGATCAGATTGAGTGGCCACTGCACTTCCAATGTCTAAGTGAGCTGTGGAGATCCTGTCTTTAAAAAATATATTCTTTTCTTAAATATTAACTTGACAAGCACCAAATAATATGAACATGTCCATATATAATAAGGAAAATAAAAGAAATACATATAAAACTGTGACTGTCCAATATATGCAAATTTTATTTTAAGTATATATTAAATTTAACATGGTATGCCATCACTGCCCCGCTTATGTGTGAACCCATCTGAATATCCTTCTGTTCCCTTATTTATATTCTTAAACGTTTCATTAACGCTCTTCATTTATTTTTGCATCACTATCTCTATCCACTCAATCCTTAAAAATAAAGTCTGTCCTTTGTAATACTGGCTAGTCAAACAAAACAAATTCCCACAGTGTTCATGTCTGAGAATATATGTCTTGTCTGCACTTATTTTCCAACACCCCTCTGCCGGGGGATAGCAAGCATTCTACGTGATCCCAACTTGTCATAACACATTCCTTAAGTCTTTCAAAGTTGCTTTTACTGACAATAAAAGTCATTGCACTCAGTATTCTCCCGGTTCTGCTTACTTCTTGTGCACCAGTTCATAGAAGCCTTCCCAGATTATTTGTTCTTTTTCCTTTCATTATTTTATGTGGCAATAATATGTGATCACATTACTATGCCATAATTTGTTCAGATATTTCCAAAATGAATGGCTATCCACTTTACTTCTAGTTTCTTAGTGTTGAGTCTTTTCAGTTGTGTCTGACTCTTCACAACCCCAAATGGGATTTCCTTGGCAAAGATGCTGGAGTAACTTTCCCATTTCCTTCTCCAGCTCATTTTACAGATGAGAAACTGAGGCAAACAGGGTTAAGTGACTTGCCCAGGGTCACAAAGATAGTAAGTGTCTGAGACCAGATTTGATCTCATGAAGATGAGTCTTCCTGACTTCAGGCCTAGCACTGTATCCGCTGTGTCATTTAGCCGCCCTATAGTTCCTTGCTACAACAAAAAGTGCTGTTAAAAACATTGTACACCTTTGCTTTACTTCTGTCTTTCATCTCTTTGGGATAAATACCTTGTGTTTATATTGGTGAATCAAAGAGTATATGTGTTTAATTTAGTCACTCTGTAATACAAAGTTCCAAATTGCTTTCCAGAGGGTTAGTTCAATCAATAACATATAGAGAGGCTGCATTCCTAGACCCCCCAATAATTTTCTTTTTTTTCTGTGATTATTGCCATTCTGAGGTGTATGAAGTAGAACTACAGAGTTGTTTTAATTTGCATTTCTCTTAGTAGTAGTAATTAGGAGCATTTTAAAGTATGATTGTTGAGAATTTGCATTTCCTTTTCTGAGAACTCCCTGTATATATTCTTGGACCATTTATCTATTGATGGATGACTCATTTTTGCATATTTGGATCAATTCTATAGCATATATCTATAGATATATATATCTGAGATATTCAAACCTTATTAAAGAAATTTGCCATGAAGATTTCCCTCCTGTTTATAGTTTCCCTTCTGAATCTAACAGCATTGTTGTGGTGTGTGCAAAAACATTTTAAAATTTTTTACATAATCAAAATTGTCACTTTTTAATTATTTCTAATCTTTTTTAGTCAAGAACTCTCCCCCTCTCCATATTAGTGAGTGTTATCTCCTCACTTTCCATAAATTGTTTGTGACATTACCTTTTACCCATTTAGAACTTATTGCAACATATTGTGTTTAATGTTGGTCTAAATTTAATTTCTCCCAGATTGTTTTGCATTTTTCCAGCAGTTTTTGAAGCGTAGTAAGTCTTTATATCTTATACTTTATAACTCCTCCATTGAATTCTCCCTTCTAGTAACCAGTAGTTGGTATCACTGGGTTTACTGAGTACTTTGCTACTCTGTTTATAGCCCTGATCTGTTCCATTGATAAATTTTTCTATTTTTTAATCCACTGGCAAATAGTTTTGATGATTGCTGCTTTGTAGCATAGTTTAAGATATGGCCGTGTTAGGTTCCCTTCCTTTCTGCTTTTTCTCCCCCTTTATTTCCCTTGAGATCTTCATCTTTTGTTTCTCCAGATGAATTTTGTTATTATTTTGTGTTTTTTCTATAAAGTAATCTTTTGGCTATGAACAGGCAGTTTTCAAAGGAAGAAATCCCAGCTATCAATAGCCACGTGAAAACATGTTACGAATCACTAATTACTAGAAAAATACAAATGAAAGCAACTATGAGGTTCTACCTCACACCTTGGCACAGTTGATTAAAACAAAGGAAAAGGACAAGTTAGAGGGCCTACTAATGCGTTATTGGTGGAACTGTTAATTGATAAAGCCATTCTGAAAAGTAATTTGAAACTATGCCCCTGAAATCACTAAGCTGTTCATACTTTTTGACCCAGCAGTAGCACTAAGTCGACATCCTCAAAGAGATTTAGTTTTAAAGAGAACCATGAGCACAAAAAATATTTATAGTAGCTCTTTTTATGATAGCAAAGAATTAGAAACTAAGAGAATGTCCATCAATTGAGGACTGACTGAACAAATTATGGTATGGGAATGTAGGAATATTTTTGTGCCATGAGATGGATGATTTAAGGGAAACCTGGGGAGATTCACATGACCTGAAACAGAATGAAGAAAACAAAACAATTTCTATAATTAAAGTAGCACTGACAAAACAACAACCAAAATAAAACCCTTGGAAAGGATAAATATTTGATGTGCACAATGACCACCATGACTCTGGAGGACAAATGATTAAGCATGGTACCTTCCTGAAAGTGAGGTAATGGGTTGAGGATACACAATGTGACATATTTTTTGGATATTGCCGAAGCATTAATTTGCTTTCTTTGGCTGTGTATTTATCTTACAAGGGTTTTCCTTTTCTTTTTTTTTTCCCCAATAGAAGGAGTCAAAGGGAGAGAAAATGTTAATTAAAAAATAAAATTTAATTTAAAAAAAAGTCATCTTTTAGTAGTTTGATTAGTTTGTCACTGCATCCACTGTTCCCGAATTAGCATGGTCTGAACATGAGCAATTAATACTGTTCCAATTATATTTCTTCCTTTTTTTCTATAAGGAGGGTCAGTAGTTGTATTCATATAATTAGGATGCATCTTAATAAGAGATCAACCAGAAAGTTTTTACTTTCTATAGTCATTTTGTGTTGATTTTTTTTAACTTTATGTTTTATTTTGTTGGTAATGAATAGGAAGGTTGATGGTTTCTGTGGGCTTATTTTACATCCTGATACATTATTGAAGTTATTGAATCTCCAGGCAATTCTGTTATATGCAATATTTTGTTTTATTCTTTGCTATGTTTATTTTCAAAATTTATTTTTCTTGCTTTATTGCTAGGGATTTTATTCTAGAATTTATTTATATGTGTATCACTTACATATTCTAAAATGTGATTTGCTTCTAGATTTATATTGAATAAAAGTATTATAAAGGACTCCAGCATTTCTCCATTACAGATGATGACAGATTTGGGTTTTAGATAACTTCCTTTTGCCATATTAAGAAAAAGTCTTTATTTGTACACTTTTTAATGCTTTTATCATAAATTATTATTGTATTTTAAAATGTTTTTCTGCAACTATTGATATAATAATGTGATTTTATTTTTGTTATTATTATGATCTATTATGTTTTTATTATGTTTAGGTAGTTTATTGAACCAATCCTGCATTTCTGGTATAAATCCAACCTAATTATATTGTATAATTTTTATAATATGTTGCTATATGCTCTCTGTTAGTATCTTATTCAATATTTTTCATTGATATTCATTTGAGATACTGATCTAGTTTTCTTTCTCTGTGCTTTAGGTATCAGGACCATATTTATCTCATAGGAGGTATTCAGTAGGGTGCCTTATTTCCCTGGTTTTCCAAACAATTTGTTTAATAGTGAAGTTAATTGTGTTTTAAAAATGGTTTTTGTTTTAATGCTTTTTAATGATTTGTTAACATATCCATCTGCTTCTAAAATTAGAGGTGGTCTTATTGGACTTTTTTCAATTTCTTTTTTGAGTATAATTTTTTTTTTAAATACTCACTTCTTGTTCTGATTATCTTGATTTTTTTTGGAGGGGGGAAGGCAGGGCAATTGGGGTTAAGTGACTTGCCCAAGGTCACACAGCTAGTAAGTGTGTCAACTGTCTGAGGCCCAGTTTGAATTCAGGTCCTCCTGACTCCAGGGCTGGTGCTCTACTTGCTGCACCACCTAGCTGTCCTGGATTTTTTTAAGTATTCATCCATTTCATCTATTAGTTTTGTGGCATGTAATAAGCAAAAACAAAAAAGAGTATAATAAATTTATCCTTCATCTTTGTGAAATTGTTTTTATTTTATTTTGTTTTTTTCTCTCTTTTTAAGATTAAATTAGCTAACCATTCCCATATTTTACTTTTTTAGACAGCTTTTAGTTTTATTTCTCAATTCACTCCTTGGTTTTCAATTTTGATGATGTATTTTTTGATTTTCAGAATTTCAATTTTTGCACTTCCTTTGGATTCAATTTGTTCATTTTCTAGGTTCCCCACCCCCAATTTGATGCCCAATTAACTGACCTGTTCTTTTTTCCTTTTGTTAAAGAAAGTGTTTAGAAATGCATACGTTCTTCTAAAGACTGCTTTAGCTACATCTCAGAAGCAGCAATGACCTTTCTCATTGTTGTCATTGTAATAAATGAAGTTATGCATTATTTTTATTATTTGTTCTTTGATCCACATATACTTTAGGATTGCATTATTCAGTCTCCATTTCAGTTTCCTTATTAATTGTAATTTTATTAGATTTTTGTCATAAGAATAAGTTTAATATGTCTATTTTCTACATTTATTTATGAATTTTAATACCCTTTAGCAGTTGGCCAATTTTTAGAAAGGTACTATGTGCACCAAAATTATATATATTCCTTCTGGTTCTTATGTAGTAACTGCAAGAGACATATCTAACTTTTAAAATAATTCTATTTGTATCCTTTTAGCATTCCTTATTTATATCCTTTTTAGATTGGACTACATATGAATAGGGTATGTTAAATTCCCAACTACTATACTTTTACTCTTTATTTTTGCCTATAATTGAATTAGCTTCCCCTTAAGTACTATGACACTGCACCATTTGGGGCTCATATAATTGGCTATTATTTTCTTACCTATGGTTTCCCTGAACATTATTCAGCTTCTCTTCTAATCTCTTTGAATGATATCTTTTTATTATAGCTTTCCACATAGCTTGGAAATGTCTGAGGCCGGGTTTGAACTTATGAGTTAATCATCATGCAAGTTTTTCCCTTCATAACTTCTTAATAGTGAAGGACATGGGATAAGATAGCATTCATTCATTTTTTTTTTGCAGCAAATATAATTAGGGTACTTCATTGAACATGCTAGGGTTTAAAACAACATGTGAAGCAAGGGTCTTGTCCTCTAATAGTTTCTAATTTAATAGAATACACAATTAACAATGTAGAATAGCATAAAGGAAGAGTCATGAAATCATTAGCACTCCAAAATTTCCTGATAATTTCTACCCCACCACCTTCAGCCCAGGTAAATTCCACTTGTGTAGGTACACAAAGACTTATATGAATGGAGCCAGTTATGGTTTCTTATGGTTCTCTGTATTTTCTCTTTAGCTCTACCTCTTAGAATCCCAGTTCCCTGCAAAGTTCAGCTCCAAAGGGGTCTCCAACTTAGGGTCTTTCCTGGTTCTCTCAAGGGCTAATACATACCCATTTCCTGCTGAAATAATTCTGATTAGTTTCTTTAAATCTTGTACTTACTTATCCATTGATCTAATCTTAAGAAGTATTTCTCAGACCAATGGACTAGGGTATTGTGTACATGTTCCCTGTCTTAAGAGACCTCTTGTCACTCTTGGATCCATATAAAGAATGAGATAGAGTTTGTGATTCCTAGGGAAGCCAGACATCTAATAAGAAGATTTAGGCTCCTTCTTCTCACACACTTCATCTTGTTATGGAGGGAAAATGCTTAAGGCTTAGATTTTGGCTCGTATCTCCACAAAGGACAGAATATAAAGGTACTCAATATACAATGGGAATCAGGGTGAGGTAGACGTTTATTTTTCAATATTTTTATTTTCTATTTTCCAAAAGAAATGCCATATACAAAGTACTCATATGTAAACCTTGGCAAAAAGGCTTAAAACAAGATTCATATTCTCTTGGGAAACTGAGATTTAAAACTCGTCAAAACTAAAACAGTTTGTAGGACTTGTGAAGAGGCATTACTGTATTTCACTCCAACTCTGCACTGTCCTCTCAAAGTCCATGTCTTCTACACAGCTGGCCAGAGATTATTCTCTTTCTCTTACTGGTGGTAATTTTCTCTGACATAGAAACTTCTTCCCCCACTCAGCTCCAATCAAGGGAACCAGGACCTATCAGATTAATAGGATCATTTCTAAGCCTGGACACATCCATTTTGAGATTGTTGTTCAGTCACCTGTACTCAAGAAAGAAGCACAAAACAAGAGTCAGCTGGTGATCTAATATCTAACCTCAGGCTCCCCTAGGGAAGATAATGTACTTTAGTAGTCATGTGCTCACAGCCACATGTTGACCAGAGTTGGGAAATTGGAACAATGCCCTTCCTCTATCCTTTGCTGAAATTCCAGAGTGATATAAAGCCACCCGGAAGGTAAAAGGAAGAGTCAGTCCCTTTTATATAGGTCCATTGAACCACAAGGTTTTTCTGCTCAGTGACTCATTTATTGTTTCATCATCCCCAAACGGTCTAAGCATTGACCTAACAGATATCATTGGCTTAAACAAAGCAAGGTGACACTGCATATGCAGAATGTTTATGCTTCCATAAGCTGGCAGCCATCTCCACCAACTATCAACCAAATGCCAGTCAAGAGCAGACAGGCTGGCCTAGTTGAGGGAGAGACAAGAGACAGTTTGTACCAGACAAGTTGAACACTACTGCCGCCTTGACTACCTTCTCCCTTTAAAGCCTGATGGAGACAGCTCAGGTCTCTGAACCTTTGGAATAGCAATGACCCCAGGCCAGTACCCTTAACCATAGTAATAGGAAGCAATGCCCACGGAGATGCTGCCTGACAACTGTTCATGCAAGTCACATCAATCAAAGACCCAGAAAAGAAAGTTCTTCACATCAAAGTCCTTGGTCCTGTCATGACATCAGAAAATGATATGATTTCACTAGTGGAAGTGACATTAAAGAATAATTAACATCCTTTCATTTTCACCCTAAGGACAAAGAGACCATTCATTTGATTCTCAACTGAACCCTTCTATATGTTTCTCTCCCATTAGAATGGGTTCCTTGAGAGTAGAGACTGTCATGCTTTTCTGTATCCCCAGAGCTTAGTACATAGCAAGTTCTTAATAAATACTTATTTTGTTCCTATGCACATACATGTATATACACACATGTGTCAATGTATATTTACACACATATATGCATATACATATCCACACTTATATACTTGGAAACATGTCCTTCCATATAATACTACTATGATAAACACCATTCAAGACTATTGGCCAATTTTACCCAAGGAAACAAGGTTCTAAGATCATAGACATACCCTCACATTAATGAATGAAGGGAAAGGAAAAGAAATAAGCATTTACATAGCTCCTACTACGTGCCAGAAATGCAGAGCTTGCTAAGTGCTTCACAAATAGCCCTTCAAGGTAGGTGCTTCTTCTTCCTATTTTATAGATAGGAGACTGTGGCAAACAGAAGTTGAGTGACTTGCTCAGGGTCACACAGCTATTTAAGTGTCTGAGTCCAAATTTGAACTCAGGACTTCCTGACTCCAGACCCAGAACTATGAACTGCATCACCTAACTGTCTATAAGTCAAATGGCAGCCTGAAGCCGGAAAATCATCCTGAATCCCCACCCCCTCCAACTCAGGGAGCTCAGAAAAGCTCTAATTCTTCCAAACCATCTTATAGGTTTCTTTATTTCTCCGAGTCCTTTTTCTTTAATCTGTTATCAAGTATATCAATAAAAGAAACCAAACAAAACTATTTGCCTTGTTAAAAAAAAGTCTTAGAAGCCTATTGTTCAACTTGATGCCAAAAGTTAATGCTTTTCTCCACTGTGAGAAAGATTTTTATTTCATTCCTCTCCTCCCCCACTGTCTCCCCTGCTTTAAAAAAAGAGGGGGGAGGAGGATTTCTACAAAATTTGGATTCTGCCCTTTCTAATTACAAATCACCACCTGTGGTAAAATTATTGAAAAACAGATGAGCTTTTCATTCCAGCAATAGCCTTAGAACAAGCAGCAGTTCCAACTGCCAGTGTGATGTATAGACACCACGGAGGGCAGATGAGGGATTAATTAGGTCTGTCCTTGCACATTGCCAGGGGAGCACTTCTGTAGAGGTGATCGAAAACTAGAAAGAGTGGCATTAGTCTTCATTGTTGGTTAAAGGCAACAAAAACAAAGATGCAATTGAGTTGACAGAGCTCCAAGGTATGTGGCTGAGTCATTTGGAGGTGTCAAAACGATCAAACCATAATTAATTAGCTAAAGTGCTATATTTAATTCCTCAACTTTAATGAAGAATTCTGCAGCCGAGAACAAATAGAAGGCCATCAGTTTCTGAGATGGGAGCTGGGGGCAGGAGGCTAAAGTTTCGCTTGGCTGAAATAATCAACCCCCCTATTCTTAATCTTATTGTCATTTCCCTCTGTTATAGGAAAGGGGGAGGGGGAGGCATCATACTCTGCATTTCTATGAGGGTGGCAATTACAGGCTGCAAACCCTGATACAGAAATTCACCCTTCCAAAGGGCCTGTATTTTTATAGCGGATCAGAAGGTTATCAAATGGTATCTTTTGGCATCTCCTTTAGCAGGGGTTCTTAACCTGGGATCTACAGATTCCCAAGGGATCCATGGATAGATTTCAGGGAGTTCATGAACCTGGATGGGAAAAAAAAAAAAATATATATATATATATATATATATATATATATATATATATATATATACATATACATATATACATATGTGTGTGTATATATATATATATATATATCTTTATTTTCAACAATCTTTATTTGCCTTTATAATACTATGTATTTTATTTTATCTGTTTAAAAAAAGTATTCTGATAAGGGGGACATAGGCTTCATCAGACTGCCATAAGGGTCCATAAAAGATATAAAAAGGTTAAGAACTCTTGCCATAGGGATTCCCGTAGATGTGCATATTGAAGATGTCCCAAAAGTTTAAACTTTGTCAGCTTAAAACTGCCCTAAGGTTTTTGGGACGTCCTCTGTATGCACTATTAAAACTGCCCTAAGACTTTTGGGACATTCTCGAATAGCAGTTCCAATTATCTTAGATTTTAGTTCAGAGCTTCAAGTTTCTAAATAAGATTCCATAGTTTCACCATCACCTTCATTATAATCAACCAGAGCAAACCTATGAGGCCTTACTCTTAGCAGGGCACTGCCAGGGATACTTGCCCATCCCCAACAATTGTGGTCCGTATATGCAAATGAAACTCCCACGTGGTGCATCTCTTCATGTTCCTTTCTTTTATTTTTGGTTGTCTTATATGCCTGCCTACAGTATCATCATCTAGTTAGAGGCAGATACAGCAGGAATTATCTCCAGATCATTCTAGTTTTAGAGACTTGTACCGGACCAGGTACAATGCCACTTAGACACTGGATGGTGCTAATGATGATTTCTCTATTTGTTAATGAGAGTCTAAAATGCAACCAGACAACAACAGTCTTATTTAATGGTTTGCCTATTGATTATTTACATTTCATTAGAATGTGAGTACCTAGAGATTAGGGCAAGGTTTTCATGTGTTTTTGTGTCTGCATAGCCTAGTGCAGTGCCTTGCCCGTTGAAGGCATTTCTCAAATGCTTGTTAATATGAACAGGACTGCAATGAGAAGTTTGTAGTATCATTAGAATTTATTGTTATTTCTTTTAGTTATATTGGAAAAGCATATAATGTGAATGCAGAGAACCAGCCTTGCATCCAGGAAGATCTGGACACAGATCCCGCATCTGATACAGACCTGAGCAAATCACAAACCTCTCAGCGTTTTAGGCAACTCTGCAAGACTGTGTAAGTTGCAGAGAAAGTATCAGCCTCCATTGGTGGAAGGGGTTTCCTTACCTGAGAACTCCTTATACCAATGAAATCATAGATGCATTCCCTAGCTCCCTTAATTATATTAAATTAGAGAGAGAGAGAGAGAGAGAGAGAGAGAGAGAGAGAGAGAGAGACAGAGACAGAGAGAGAGAGAGAGAGACAGAGAGAGGGAGAGACAGACACAGAGACAGAGACAGACAGAGACAGAGAGACAGAAAGAGAGATACAGAGAGACAGAGAGAGAGAGAGATTTTGGAGAGGCAGAAAAGCAGACAGACAAACAAGCAGATAGGCAAGTAGGTAAGTGGATGGCTAGATAGATGAAGGCAAGTAGATAGATGGTGGATAAATACTGAAAATATCTTTGATATTTTCTTGGCAGTGCTTTGTTATTTGTGAAGTCTGATTTGCATTCACTCTTACTGCTTAATTTCTTGCAACAACTTCAAAAATTATTACTACATTATTAACATTTCCTTACACAGAAGAGAGCTAGAGAAGAAAGAAAAGAGGAAAAATCAGTGTGGATGCCCAGTACTGTTGAACTTTTGGTCTCCTAACACTGACAGAGAGAGAGAGGAAAGCTATAACTGGAAATGACTATGAAGTCTTTACCAACTCAGAATTGCTTTTTTTTTTCTTGCACATTTCTTATTGATTTGGCTCAATATTTCATGTAGTCACTAATAATTTAAAGTAATTTTGAAAGCTGTTTATTTATATCCTTTGATCACTTCTCTATCAGGGAACGGCATGTTGATGTTAAAACCCAATATATCTTGGTTATCAGACCTGTGTCAGAATTAAGTGATGCAAGCATTAATTTTTCCCCCTAATTCATAGTCCCTCTCCTTATTTTAGTTGCATTTAGTTCCTATTAAACTTTTTTTTAATATCATGTAATAGAGCTTTTCTATTTTATCCTTTGTAAACTCCTTTATCTCTTATTTGGTTAGGAATTTTCCTGTTAGCCATAGTTGTCAAAACTATCTTCTTCCATTTTCCTCAATTGCTTTAAATGATGTGGCTTTTTCTAATATTTAGGTCTTAGGATCATTTGAAACTTTCTGTGGCTTGTGTTATAAAATGCTGTTGAGAAATGTTTCATTCATTCATTTATTTAGCCAAAACAATTTCTGCTCCTTTTTTCAAACATTCTTCAATAGGAATTCCTTCCAGAATTATTATATTATTGAGTTTAATCAACATTAAACAATTAAGTATAATCATTTCTGATTCCTGTTTAAGTAGTCTGTTACATTGACCTGCTCCTTAAAAAATAGTAAGAACCCATTCCAAGTAGATTCTGTGATTGCTGCCTTATGATGTAGCTCATTACCTGAAAGTGCCCTTTGATTTCAGTCCGATTTTTTCCCTCATTATTTCTATTATGATTATAGAACTTTTGTTCGTTCAAATGAAATTGCTTAATATTTTTGTCTATAAAATAACACTGTGGTATTTTGATTGGCAAAACATTAATTTGTAAAGAAATTTATGTGGTATCATTGTTTTTTAGGGGCAACTATGTGCCACAATGGATAGAGTGCCAGGTCTAGAGTTGGGAAGACTCTTTCTGAGTTTCAATCTGGATTCAGTCACTTACTAGCTGTGTGACCCTGTACAAGTCACTTAACCCTATTTGCCTCAGTTCCCTCATCATTTCCACTCCAGCATCTTTGCCAAGAAAACCCCGAATGAGATCACAAAGAATTGAACGCAACTGAAAATGACTGAGCAACAAATATTTTTATTATGATGGTAGTGCTACCTAATTATGAACAGTGACTATCTGTTCAGGTATTTATTCCTTTATTTCAGCACATGCAATTGTATTTATTTAAGTCCCACATGCCACTTGTAAATTAATTCTCAGATATGTATTATACATAAATTTATTAATTATACATGTGCAATAATATTGCAATTATATGTATGTTATATATGCAGATTCATTTACATGCATACATACGTGTATATAATCTAGTCATGTTCATGAATAGGAATGTGTGTTGTAGAACATGTATGACACACACATGACATATATGTATTCATGTCTGGATACATCTAATGTATGTGCATGTGTGTAGCATATAACAGGTAGCATGAGGTAGTGGATAGAGAGCTATTCTACTAGCCAGTAAAACCTGGGTTCACTTCCTGCCACTAACACATACTAGCTCTGCAACCCTGGGCAAGTCACTGAACCACTCAATGGTTGATGACACTAAGATTATAAATTGTAGAGGAGGGTCCATCCTGCAAAAATAGAGGTAATTTCCTTATCTGACAGTTCCTTGTAACAATGAAATCATAGGTTCATTGTTTATGCCTATGTATCATACATAAATATAAAATATATCTCTAATGCTAACTTTAAAAGTTTCTTCCACAAAGATGATGGCTACTACTAAATCTTTGAGAGGAAAGGGAATCCTGTGGTCTAGAATTTTTAATTTCAATTGAAAGTCTGTTAACTGTGAAGGCTGGAGCGGGAATAGACAAGGTAACAGAATAAATGACTAAGATAATTTATTTCCTGAGAAACTGAGTTAATTTTCAAGGAAGAAAAATCTGGAGAGTCATTGCTTTAGAGAACTGAGTTTAAACTCTGATCTCACAAAGTCACATTATGAGGAAAACTTTTAGAGATCTTTGCTGCTATCCTGAGAGCTGGATGTAGGACTATTTCCATAATGAAAAAGACTTTTTAATTAGTGGTTAGAGGTGACTCTGCCTGTGATCTTCCTCACAGATGATGTATAATAAATATTTATTTATATCTTTGTTTCATTGTTTGGTAAGATGTTAATAAAGGTATAGCTAGTAAATTTATCATTTATATTAGCCCAAAAGATTAGGGGGTTGTGCTTCTATGGAGAGATGCACAAAAACTTAGTGGAAAAGAGATTTCTCTAGTTTAAACAAAATGGGGTATGATCATAGAGCTAGTTGGCCAATGCATGAAAAATATATCGTAATTTTAGAAACTTATCAGGAAATATAAGAACATATTCTTTTGATTGCCTTTGAACCTAGTATGAAAAAAATTAATAATGTAATAATGTAATGAGTCAAGTAGCAGGTGAAGTTTGGTTTGGCTGTTGATTGGTATAAAGTATCATCCAGCCTACATGATCCTCAGGTAGGTTACATAAGAGAGGTAGTTACTTTTTTAAAAAGAAATTTATTTAAAGTTTTGAGTTCCAAATTCTATCCATCCCTTCCTCCCCTCTTCCTCTATGAAATGCTAAGCAAGCAGATAGGTAACATATATGCAATTATAATATTTCCATGCTATTAATTTTGTAAAAGAAGACTCAAATAAAAATGAAAGAAAGTGAAAAATAGATGCTTCAGTCTGTATTCGAACAATATCAGTGCTTTCTCTGGAGGTGGATAGTATGCTTCATCACTAGTCCTTTGGATAGTCTTGGATCATTGAGAATAGGTAAGTCATTCACAATTCTTCATCAAATGATATTGTTGTTGTTGTGTACAACATTATCTTGGTTCTGCTTGCTTTACTATGCATCAGTTCATGTAAGTCTTTCCAGGATTTTCTGAGATGATCCTCTTGTCATTTCTTATAACACAATAATATTCCATTACAATCTTGTACCACAGCTTGTTTAGCTATTCCCCAATTGATGAGCACCCCTTCAACTTCCAATGATTAGCCAGAGAGATGGTTACTTTCTAAACACTTTCCCCCACATATACATATATGTATGCATATTCATATGTACATTTTATATATACTTATATATACATATACACATTTAAATATGTGTGGGTGCATATATAGGGTGTCCCAAAAGACTTTAATGGCTCAAAACTGCATTGCCTTTTAGAATACCTTACATAATATATTTACATATGTAATTTAGATATTTTATATGTGTGTATATATATATATATATATATTTCTCTCTCTGAATGCATATGTTTCTGTGTTTACACTTTGTTGTTGTTCAGTCATTCCAGTCATGTTGGACTCTTCATGACTGACCCCATTTGGGGTTTTCTTGGCAAAAATACTAGAGTGGTTTCCCATTTCCTTCACCAACTCATTTTTACAGATTAGGAAACTGAGACAAACGGGTAAGTTACTTGCCTAGGGACACACAGCTAGTAAATGTCTGAGGCCAGATTTAAACTCAGGAAAATGAGTCTTCCTGACTCCAGGCCTGGCACACTATCCACTCTGCCACCTTGCTGCTCATGTAGGATGAGCGGCCCCCCATTTCTATTTGAGTTTGACACCGTTGCTCTGATGGACTGATTCTGTAGCTATATGAGAGTCTGCTTTCCAATGGAAATACAGAACAGCAAAAAAAAAAGTGAAAAAAATAAAAGAACTGCTAGTTTTTTCAGAGCATAGCACTTTCGTGGAAAAGAGTATACATATGTGTGTACATACATATGGCTACTGTGCATAAACACATGAACAAAGATGTGCATTCAAGCATGTACACACAGACACACAGACACAGACACACACACACACACACACACACACACACACCCGATAGTGCTTGGTTATCCTGCCAAGTCACCTGGCTAAGTGAACCAATAACCAAGCATCTTAGCAGGACATGAGCTATATTTATGTACTGTTTCAGCTAGAGTTCATCACCATGAAAGCCCTTGGATAGGTCCTCCTTGGTAAGTGGTATGCTAGGCCCAGTTTGTCCAGTTTAAAGTCCTGCCTAGATGGGCTTATCTGGCTCCCCTAAGTGGCTCTCATTTTTTATTGAGTTATGAGGCTATTATCATTATTTCAGTCTTTTTTTCTGTCGTGCCCAACTCTCTGTGACCCCATTTGGGATTTTCTTGGCAAAGATACTAGAGTCATTTGCGATTTCCTTCTCCAGCTCGTTTTACAGATGAGGAAACTGAGGCAAATAGGATTAAATGACTTGACAAAGGTCACACAGATAGTAAATATCTGAGGCCAGATTTGAACTCGGGAAGATGAGTCTTCCTGATTCCAAGCCCAGTGTTCTATCCGCTGTGTCACCTAGCTGTCCCTTATTATGAGGTCGTTTCCTAAATTCCTAAACTTATTTTCAATATCTTTTTATTTTTGTTCTTATTTGACAGATGATCTCAATGCAAAGGCGAACTGCCAGTCTGTTTCTGTGGGACACTGGGTCTTATTATTGTCTTAGACGGAATTCTACAGAATACAGAAAGCTTGTTTCTAAGGCAAACGTGCATTACTGCTCTGATTCTTATCCTCACCCAGTTTAATTCTCTTTATTCTTTAGCTTTGATGGGCAGGTTTCTGTCTAATGCAGTTGGCATTTCTCTATGTCTAGTCTACTATAACATCTCAAAGTTTATTAGCAGCTTCTGTAACATTTTTTAGCCCATTAAGTGGATTTTTTTTCTTCTCTTTTCTTTTTTTTCTGTTTTTTTTCTCCCATATATTTCTTAGTCTTTCAGGGCTCTTGCTATAACGTGGGCTAGTCTGATTACATCTGGAAGATGTTAGAGATCAATAGACAGAGAATCCCCAAAACTATCAAACAACACAAACCCCAAACCACCAGCTCCTGTTTCCAAATCCCAGGGTTCATTTCAAGCACAGCATAGCATTAGCCTGCATAAGATGACGAGGGCATTGAACAAGGGGCACATTAAGCAGAAGGCACACTTAATCTAGTTTGAAAGCATGGTAGACATGATATGTCCATCCCTCTCCCTCCTTGGGAAATTGTTAAAATTTCCACAAGCATCTTTTTCCCCCAGAGAATTAAAAACTGGGACTAGGGACACAAGATAGATTCTGATGGAATTGAGTTAAACATTTTTTTGTGAGTGAAAGCTTCATTCATCTTTCAAGAGATTTTCTCTCTAATAATTAAATGCCAATTGATGATTCATTTAAGTCAGCAATCCGAGTTTACATACTAGAGGGAAATATGAGAAGGGGCCTGGGTAGTCAGACAATCAGTCTGCTTGGGAATAAATATAGTATTTCCAGGGCTACTACCAGTGGCTGTGTCCATGGAAGCACAGAATAATGATTCTGGAGCCAGCCAATCATACAGAATAAGTTGGCTTTGGCTGTTGTTTTCTTAGTATGTTGCAGTTCAGTCATTTTCAATTGTGTCTGACTCTTCATGACCCCATTTGGGTTTTCTTGGCAAAGATACGGGAATGGTTTGCCATTCAGGAGCTCATTTTACAGGTGAGGAAACTGAGGCAAACAGGGTTAAGAGACTTGCTTAGGATCACACAGCTAGTAGGTGTCTGGGGCTGGATATGAACTCAGGAAGATGAGTCTTGCTGACCCTAAGCCCAGCACTCTACCCACTGTGTCACCTAGCTGTCCCTCTTCTACCACTTAACAGAAAAATAAACAAAAGCATATGATTTGGAAACACCAAATGCCTAACATAAAAGATATCATGGGACATCTATGTGTATGTATCATGAACTTCTTATTTGTGGGGTGCTTGGATATCGAATTGACAAAAGGTTTTCAAACGAATTTGTTGAAGGCCATCAAAGTACTTTGAACTACCTCATTATTTCTTATACTTCATAGAATCAAGATTTACTTCATAAATCCAGAACTAGAAGGACCACATAGACCATCAACTCCAACCCCTTCATTTTTAAATGAGGAAACTGAGTCCCAGGAAGGTTATGTCTTGCCCAAGGTTATATAGTTAGTAAAGGTAAGAGTGGGATTTGAACCCATGCCCCTAGTTTCTAGAGTCTGTGCTTTTTCTACTATGCCACGTTCTATGAAATGGAAGGCATTAATTTGCCATACTTTACAGGAAGAGAAATTGAAACTGTGAGAATATTGGCTTTATAGAATTTTAGGTTTGAAAGAAACTTCTGAGATTATCTGCTGTTCACTCATTTCACTCACGGCCTACTTTTTGTTACCCCATTTGGAGTTTTTTTTTTTTTGGCAAAGATACTGGAATGGTTTGTTACTTCCTTCTCCAGCTCATTTTACAAATAAGGAAACTGAAGCAAACAGGGTTAAGTGACTTGCCCAGGGGCACACAGCTATCTGAGGCCAGATTTCAATTCACAAAGGTAAATCTTGTTTCCAGGCCCATCGCTCTACCCACTGTGCCACCTAGCTGCCCTGAGATTATCTAGTCCATTCCATAATGAAAAGAAAAAGGACCCCCTTTGCAAAATGCCTGAGAAATGTTTATCTTGCCTTTCTGTGGAAAACCTGGAGTGAGTGGAAATCTGTTATCTCCTGGAGAAGTCCATGCCACTTTATGACAACTCTTAACTATTAGGAGGTGCTTCCTTGCATAAAACTTAGATATTCCTCTTCCAATTCCCACCCATTCCTTCTAGTTACCATCAAATGGCACAATGTTCCCAATTTAAAGGACCAACTTCTTATGTTTCCTTTCTGGGCTTCTCTTTCCTCATTTGTAAAATGAAGCGTTCAGAATGGATGGTCTCTTCCAGCCCCAACTTTCTGTGAGTCTGTAAGAAGAGAAGAGATCAAAGAGCAGGAACTCTTGACTAAACCTGTAGACAATGACCAAAACCCCCAAACATTCCTTTATATTTCTTAGGTGGTGGTGATGAAAGATAGGACAGCAAGAACTACAAAGCTCCATGATGTGGAGCTTTTAAGTGCCCTAAACATGGCCTAAAACAGGCCCTGATTTTATTGTCTCTAGGCCTAAAAGAGATTTTCAAGTTCATCTAATTCAGCACCAGTCATGTTACAGGTGGGGAAACTGGTTCAATAAACTGACAGGAATGACTCAGGGCCATACAGGTACCAAGGAGCATCATCACAATCTGAAACCAGGTGCCCATATGCTCTCTCCACCATCCTGTACTGTCTCTTTTGCGAACCCAGTGAACAAAGATACACAATATGTTATTTGCCCAGAACTCTTAGTTTGCTCAGAATGCACAGGGGTGGGGAACCTGCGGCCTCGAGGCCACATGTGGCCCTCCAGGTCCTCCAGAATGGCCCTTTAATTTGTTTGGATTAGGTCATAGGGCTGCATTGGGGGACCTAAAGGGCCACATGTGGCCTCCAAGCCTCTGGTTCCCCATCCCTGGTGTAGATCATATCCATAGCTAAAAGTTCATTAAATTATAGAACTTTGGGGTAATCACACCTCAAACTCCTTCTTATTTCTGATAAGAAAATTGATGCCCAGAGAGGGCTTTGTGCCCATTTATGACCTCACTGTTTCTCCCTGTTCCCAAGATGTAGTGCCAATGTAGTGTCTTGTAAGCCATAACAAGGTCTATCTTCCTGTATTCTATTGCTATCATGAAAACTAATTGGTTTGCTTTTGTTCAAGGCCCCCAGATTTGAATTTCTGGGGAATGGGAAGCAAAGCTTTCTGTCTAGAATTCCCTCACACTTTTAGTTAAAGTCCATGTTTGTTTACCTTCAGGTCATAGTATGAAATCCATACAGTTTAATATGGGAGCATATATTTGTAAGTGCTCTCTCTCTCTCTCTCTCTCTCTGTCTCTCGCTAATTGTGATGTTTATTTTGATAAACAGGCCCCAGGAGCCAATGTATGTGTTTTCACAAATCCAAAAAAATAATTTCACCTAGAATGCCAGATACCACACTCAGTTCCCATTAGCCATGGTTGGATTTGAACCAGTGACCTCGAGGTGAGAGGCCCCTGCATCCCATTACCAATGCCCGGAGCCACGGAGCTCCCTTGCTGGCTGCTTCTTTAATGTAATTGCCAACAGCAAGATCAGCTGTGGGAATTCTTCCCAGTCTGTGGATCCCAAGGTCTCAGAAATGCAGCATTTGACTCCTCTTCTGGTTGCCTTAGAGTTTGGACCTATTAACCAGCCACATTGCTAGAGAAACAGCTGAGGGATAAAGGATCGAGTATATTCAGCACTGTTCTCCTGGAGAAAAAGTGAGGGTATCAGGTAATAACCATCTGATTTCCTGTCAGGCTGGTTGATAGCTTGAGTCACCACTGCCCGTGTTAAAGGAAATATTTGAGAGCATTAATGATTTGCCAGTACCAAGAGACGCGATACACAGTTTAAAAATACTGCCCCTCAATGGGAGAAAATGTATTTCTATTAAGGGACTAGAATTGTGCTACGCTTGTTGGAATTTTTGCTTGTGCACAGGAATTTAGCTCGAGGTCTATGTCTGTCACTAAAATTGACAACTGCCTATGGCTCTGTACAATTGAAACGTAGATCTTAAATTTCACATCATTATCCAAATAAAATATATCTGCCAAGGGGGACTGGTATTACACAGTTAGAGAACTGTGATACCAGTTGTCTGATTAACATATTGAGAGGAATATAAGAATTTCTCACCTATTTTCCAGAGGGAGGCTAACTGGGGAGCTCATGCTAAATGGACTAATTGAACAGGCTCCCTCGGCTAAGTACAGGGCTGCCCTGAAACGTCTGTTCCTTTCAGGAAGGGTTTTCCCCACACATTCAGGTTTAGCCATAGACTTTGTAGGAGAACCAGAAGAAAAGAAGAAACTAAGCCAGACATTGTTATCTTGGTGGGCTCTTCCAAAGGAGACAACAAGGAAATTCATCAGCAGAGGTTTCCAAGTTCTGACAGAATACATCTGTTTCTGCCCCATAGCATGGAAGGAAATTACATACTCTACATAGTCTTCTCTTTTCAGATATTTTTATGGGTCCCTAAAGACCAATGGGAAGAATTCTTAGGATCAAAGGTTTAGAGCCGGAAGGGGCCATATAGATTATCTAGTCCAACCTTCTCATTGTTGAGGAAACTGAGGTCCAAAGTGATCAAGTGACTTGTCCAATGTTATACTGGTAGTAAGTGGCAGAGTTGAGATGCAAACAAAAGTCTTATAATTCTGAATCCAATGTTCTTTCCACTAGACCATGGGTTCTTAACCTGGGGTCCCTGAAACATATATAAATATACACATATATGTATATATATATATATATATATATATATATATATATATATATATATATATATATATATATATATATATATACACACACACACACACATGCATACACACATATACATACATATATGCACAAACATACATGTGTATATATACTTTATTTTAATATAATATATATTATACATATAAACTTAATTTCAATGTAATTGTTTCCTATCCTTTGAAATTCTTTTTCCTTTGTAATTCTAAGCATTATATTTTCTGCATTTTAAATCACTTTTTTTTTTCTGAGAAGAGGTCCATAGGCTTCACTGGATTACCAAAGCAAGCCATAACACTCAAAAAAGGTTGAGAATCCCTGTACTAGTCCATGATGCCTTCCATCAAAATGTTCCATTAGTATAATCATGATAAATGCAGGATTGATGCATCAAGTGTTGCAAAAGCATTCATATGTTAATTAAACCTTGATGAGGTTGTTTCTTTGGGACCCAGCTGGGAAGGCAAATAACCACTCATTGGAACACCTATCTTTTTCTCTCTTGTTCTATCCAGGTTGATTATTAATCTGAGGAGGGCTCAGTTCCCCTCTGTAAAATGGGAATGGAAATATTCCTTTCCTTTGTCTAGCTCAGAGGTCCTTAAACTTTTTGGCCTTAGGACCTCTTTAACTTTTAAAAATTATTGAGGATCTCAAAGTGCTTTTGTTTATATGGGTTATGTCAATGGATATTCTGAAAAGCCAACTCAAATTGGCTTTTGGTAGTCAATCTTTAAATTTTCACCGTGAGCATGTACACCTCAGAAATAGACAAATACTACAAATCAGGCCTTGATTTATTGTTTTATTGATTTCTAGACTTAAGAAAGTATTGAAAGAAATGTTAATAGTACAGATTAAACTTAAAAGTGTGCCATCTGTGCCTTTTTTATCTCTCAGAGAACTCATTAAGCAAGATACTACTGGTTATATCTATTAATATTTACCATATTAGAAATTAAAACCAAATACATTTTAAATATTTATTAGCTAATCTAAATATGATAATCATAAATACATAAATATATTTACTAAACCAAAAAAATTGTGAGAAGAGTGGCATTGTTTTATATATTTCTGCAGATAACTTTGTCTTACCTTAGTGTCAAATCCCACAGTGCCTGATACATAGTAGGTACTTAAATAAATGATTTTTGATTGATGTCTGTCTTGGTTGAAGATATCTGGATTCTTATATCTGCTTCTGAATTCAATCTGCTGGCATAAGTTGTTTTGGCTGAAGTATATGATGAAATTCTGAGGGAGGGAGAAAAGGGAAGAAAAGTGCAAACAATACCTTCATATTTATTATGAAAATGGTTTTTACCTTGAGGATCCTATGAGTCTTGGAGACTCTGAGGGGGACCATCCTCTGAGAATCACCGGTCTAGTTCACAGAAGCAGGTTCACAGTTAAACAGCTGGTTGGTGTAGGGATATAGCACTGGACAGGAAGTGACAAAGATCTGTCTGAGCCTGGGCAAATCACTTAACCTCTGTCTGCCTTAGTTTTGTCATCTATAAGCAGAGATAATAATAGCATATATCTTCCAGTGTTGCTATAAAGACAAACAAGATGATGACGATGATGATAATGATGATGATAACATAATTGATATATCTATAGAGACCTTAGAGATCATCTAGACCAAGCTTCTCATTTTACACATGATGAAAATGAGGCTCAGAGATATTAAATGACTTGCAGGGAAAATATATGTGTGTGTGTATATATTTATATATAATACATGCATATATACATAATATATACATATATGCATATATACCTATGCATATGTATATTGTGTAAATATACATAAATATATGCATATATGTATATTGGGTACATATATATACGTGTGTGTGTTATGTGTGTATGCACACGCATACAACTCTACACAGAGAGCGCAGCTCTGATAGGTTGGCCACATGGTTCAAATGCCAAACATATGTTTGCCTAAAAGACTCTTTTACAGAGAACTCACACAAGGCAGGCACTCACATGGAGGTCAGAAGAAGCAGTATAAGGTCACTCTCAAGGTCTCTCTGAAGAACTTTGGAACTGACTGTCTGACATGGGAGACACTGGCACAGGATTGTGCAGCATGGTGTGCCCACGTCAAGGAAGGTGAGCTCAATGAGCAAAGCAGAATTGCAATAGCTCAAAAGAAATGTGAGATGTGCAAATTTGGGACATCTCCATTCCAAATATGCATGTGGGCTATTTGTGCCCAACCTGTGGTAGAGCCTTCTGAGTTCATATTGTCTGATCAGCCACAGATGGACACACTGTACATCGACTTCAACATAGTGACGTCATTTTGTCCCTCTTTGAAAACAAAGGACAACAACCAACCAACATATATGCGTGTGTGTCTATACACACATACATACAAAAAAGCAAGCCTGTGATAATTATTGATCTGCACCTGAAATAAACTACTGAGAGCCTTAGCTTTCTACACAATTATTTTCCACAAAATTACTAATGCATTTCAATTTTTCCCACTCTGCTCTGTTTCCTTCAGCACTTCCTATAGTTTACTATGCCTTAACTGACATAACTTCTAAAAGACACGGATATCTTGAAAGAGGTAGCAGAGGATTTGCCTGTTGCCCAATTCCTTTGACATTTGGCTTGGTGTCTTTTGGGCCCTGTGTCTGTGTTAATTCGCATGACTGGGTTCAGCTAAGGATGAGAATGCCAGGGCTACAAAGACCAGCTTTGCTCTCCAATTAACTGACTGTATGACCTGAGGTGAGACAGCTTTTTTCCAGAGCCTCACCTTCTGAATATTGGAAGGAGTTCTCTCTCACTACCCTCTAAGGCTTGCCCTGGGACAAGACTGACAAAACATTCCCTGCATGTGAGGCAAAATACAGATTTTACAAATACAAAGGGTGAGGGCATTTAGGGGGTTAGTTCTTGGCTTTGCTCTGCCAGATGACTTATACTGAGTTATAGCTGGATAGCACAAGCTGTCCCTAGGGCTTTTTTCAGAGCTTTGAATAGAAGACTGCAATGGGGACCCTGCAGTCCACTATGGATATGTTCAAATGGAAAGTTATATGCAGGGATGTCAAACATCAGAACAGCACTAGCTCCCAGAAAACAATACCACTCCCATAAAGCACTTAAAGGTTTACAGACACTAAAAAAAATCATTAACAGAATGTGAAATGGGTAATACAAGATTTATTATTCCCATTTTCTAGAAGACAAAACTCAAGGGAACAAGCATGTATATAGTGCCCACCATGTGCCAGGCACTACGCTAAATATTTTTATACAGGTATTATATCATTTGATCCTCACAACAGCCCTGGGAGGTAGGCACTATTAGCATCCCCATTTTACAGTTGAGGAAACTGAGGCAAACAGAGATTCAGTGACCTGCCCAGGGTCACAGTGCTAGTAAGTGTTTAAGGCGGGATCTGAGAAGTTAAGTGACTTGCCCAGGGGCATTCAGCTAATAATAATTATTGTAATTGTTAATAGTATTATTATTATTAACAGCTAACATTTACATAGCACTTACTATGTGCCAGGCACTATGCTAAGCCCTTTACAATCATTATCTCACAACAACCCTGGGAGGTAGGGGCTATTATTATCCGCATTTTATAGATTAGGAAACGGAAGTAAACAAAGGTTAAGTGGTAAAGGTTACACAGCTAGTAAGCTTCAGAGCCAAAACTGGAAGCCAGGTCTTCTATTTCCCAGTGCTATATCACACTGCCCTGAAAACAAGTATTTCCATTTCAACAATGTTTTTTTCCTGAAAGGATTAAATAGACTTTGGTGTCATGTTATTCTTTTATAGAGGTGTTTAGGTAATCCGGTAAAGTGAACATCATTCCATTTTACATCTGCTGTCCTGCCTGGGTTCCACTCCATTTCGACTGATTCTTTGGATGGCCTTAGATCACAAGGATTAACACTGGTAATCACCACTCAAAGGGCCATGATGATGAGTTAAAAGGCACACAGGACCAAGTAAATCACTTGTCCTTTTATGCAGACACAACTTTAGTCTTTGCTCGGTATTTTGAAGACTCGATGTTATAACTTTTGTTCTGAACTTGGGGAATGCATGGTTCCCTGGAGGAATACTGAAAGTTTGGGGTTGAACAGTTAAGAGGAAATAAAGAAAAGTAAAAAATGAAAGAGGATGCCAATCCCCTGAGCTCTCTGTTGACTTTGCTCCTTTCTCCCCTTACCCCTCCCTCTCTGGCCTTTACTTAAGCTCATCAGTACTTTTTTTTAATCAAAAAGGGTGTCAACCTGTTCGGGACCCAAAGAGTTTATACTCCATATAACTTCCCTGTGGGTCTTAAATTCAGACTGATCAGTATTCATCATTCCTCTGAAGAGCAAACACAAACACAGTCCCACTGGGAGGACACAGGACTCAAGCATGAATTGGACTCTTTTTGTTCTCTCTCTCTTTCTTTCTTTTCCTTGAATCCACAACTGGCAAGCAGCATGTACTATTAATGTGTCAGTCCTGCCAAGCTTCTCTACTAAATGTGTTTGTTTCATGGCGGGGGATGGGTGAGGTGATAAGAATTTTCTTATTTGCCAGAGTACCTGGGAGAAAAGATTTTTGGAAAGGATAATCATCGTGGTGGAAGAGAGGGCAGACAGGCAGAAACAGAGATATACAGACAGAGATAGAGACAGAAAAAGAAACAGAGATGGAGACAGAGACAGAGAGTGACATGGGAAGAGAGAGCTAGAGAGTCAGAGAGAGATAGAGTCAAAGAGAGATAGATACAGAGACAGACACAGAGCAAGGGGGCATGAAGAGACAGAGACAAGGAGACAGGGGAAGAGAGATAGAAACAGAGACAGAGAGTGATGGAGACAGAGAGGCAAGAAAGATAGAGACAGAGATAGGAACAGAGACAGAAACAATGCATGCAAGGAGCCATGAATATACTTATGGATTTTTAAATTTTGGCAATACTCCCCCTGCTGTCACATGTGCACTTAGGAAGGTTAGTAGGAGACAAAGAAGAAGAGAGACACTTGATGACCGTAACCTTATGCTGAAAATATTGCACTTTTGCCAAGACAACTAAATAATTGAAACATGGAAGAAGGAGAAGCCCACAAATTCTTTGTATTTGCATGAGTCATTTCCTTTCACATACACATCCGAGGCAGAGAGGATGCTTGCATCACTATTTGTTTTGCCCTGACCCAGGCAATGGACAGTTGAATTGGATCAGTCCATATAGATTCCAAAAGTTCAGAGGATGCTGTGGCTGGAAGTAAACTTCCATACTCAGCCTTCAGGAAGTGTTGGAATGAATCATTCTACATATGTCTCTGTTCCATTTTAAATGACCTTCTGGGTGAACTAACATATACCCTAGTGACCTTGGCAACACATTGATGTCCTTAATAGACTGAGTCTTTCTTTTAGGATATTTTTTTCCTCTTCAGTAACTTTTTCATCTTTATAATTAACCCTTATTCCAGATGGTAAACTTTGCTTCCTTCAGCAACTGACATTGGACTGAAAGCCTTGAAGCAAACACACTGTAGAGTTAAGGGTGGAAGTAGGGGTACTTGCTATCTGGGATCCCTGAACTCACCACAGAGTACACTCATATCACAAGTTTGTGTGTGGCAGGAAACAAAGAATAGTAGAATGTTAGAGTTGAGAAGGAGCTGGTAGGTGATTGCTAACATCATCATAAACAAATATTTGCTAAATGTCCATGAACAAAATGTTATGCTGGGCATTAGGGAGTTACATAAGCATTAGATATGGACTTGGAGTCAGGAAGATCGGAGTTCAAATTTTACCTCAGACATTTGCTAGCACTATGACCATAGTCAAGACACTTGACCACTCTCAGATTCAGTTTTCTCATCTTGAAAATGTAAATAACCTGCCTCAGAGATAATATATAACAACTAAAATAGATCCTAGGCCCAAGGGGATAGGATCCTTTGCCTTCTTCTCCACTAAAAGGACCCTCATCTCTGGACCCACTCATGTAATAATCAGGTTCAAGTCTGGGTAAACATAGTCTCTACTTAGAACATAAGTACATTCTCTCTCTCTCTCTCTCTCTCTCTCTCTCTCTCTCTCTCTCTCTCTCTATCTCTCTCTCATCCTTTGAAACCTCATTCAAGATGAAAGAGCCTAGGGAAAAATTATTTAAAGATTGGGTTTCATTCATCTCCCCACACAGGAAGTAGAAAGATTCTGAACAGTACAAATCAGACAACAGATGGCTATTTATATTCTCCAGACAAAAGAAAAAACTAAACACAAAAGGCTCTCATAAGTGCATATTAACAAAGACTTAAAGTAGCATATAGTAATGTATATATATATATATATATATATATATATATATACATACACACATATTTAATACTAAGGCTGATTCCCCACAAAAACACAGTAAGGTTCACTGACCCTTCCTGGGAATAGCCAGGACTTGCGGGGATAGTGGTGGATTGTCTTCCAGCCTAACAGAGCAGCAGCCAAATTTCGCTTAGTAGGCACATTCCTCCACAACTGTGTCACCAGTGGTCAGCCTGAGGGCAGGCAGGCAGGTAGTCAGAGCTAGCAAGTCTATATGATGAAGCTCGGATATCAATCAGTTTCTATATAAGAAAGACACTTGACAAGTCTCTGGTCCCAGCCAAGCAATCCATTTTTAACCTTAGACATACGCATAATCCCAGCAGAAAAATGGGGAGACAAGATCAGAGTTTCTCTAAGACTTGTGAGAGAGCTTTGATTCCATTAAGTAAGGATTACTTAAAATCATAAAAGAAATATAGATATTATGTAGTGTAATATCCTTTTGAATTGGAGGATCTGGGTTCAAATCCTATCTCTATTGCTATTTATGTGACCTTGTAATTTACCTTTCTGGGCTACAGCTTTCTCAACTATAAAAAAGGCTCATAGGATTGAGTGATAGTAGAGATTTTAGAAGTAATCTAGTCTAACCTTTTTCTTTTCTTTTTTTTACAGCTGAGAAAACTAAGGCCCAAAGAGAGTTATGTAATTTCTACAATGTCACAAAGGCACCATGTGATGGAACTCAGAGTTAAAACCAGGTGCCCCAATTCTAAATCCAGTATTCTTCGGACTGCATGGACTGGCTGATCTCTAAGGTCCTTTCTAGCTCTTAATCCTATGAAGCTGTGAACTTTATATTGCATCCCTGGTATGTAATTAATTGACTTCTTCTGGGAATATCACCAACAAATGAGAGGGGGCTCACTATCTCACATGGTAACCAAACTATTTGGGGACAGCAGTCATTATTCAACATGGAGCTGAAAATTGCCTCCATGTAATGTCAACCACTGAGACCTAATTTTGTTCTCTAGAACTACACAGAATAAATATATTCTTCTCTACAACAACCCTTCAAATTCTTAAAAAGCTGTCACATCTACATTAGATCTTTTCTCCAAATAAACATACACATTATCTTAAAATCTTCTTCATATGAAATTTCAAGTACCCACTTTATTTTTCTTAATATCCTTTTTGACATATGCCAATTTGTGAGTGATCCTTTTAAATTTAATTAAAGATGGCAGGCTATAGTCAACATTCTGCTCCCAAACAACTTTAAAACAATGCCTCAAATCAAAGTCTATAGCAGCAAAAAAAAAGAAAAGAAAGATCAAGATCAGATATTTTTCCAGCCCAAGATAATTTAGGAGATTGGCAAGAGACATCTGGGGTGGAGGTCAGCTCAGAGTACAGCCCAAGCCCTGGCAATACCAACAGCAGGCCTTGAAGGTAACTGTTTTTGGAGTTCTCAGGCCAGAGACAATAAGGAGGCCAGAAAATTGCTGTGAAAGAGATTATAGGGGACTCTTTGCTGGCACTGGGTGTAGGACTCTGTTGCGTTGCCTATCTGCAGTTTTGGGCTATAGTTCAAGGGTAAAGAAGAGCACTAGGACTTGCAGACATAAGGTATCAGGGGCCCTGTTCACAATTCTAGAGTGAAGAGGGCTTGTGATCACTCACAAGGGAGTAGAGTCTATACCCTCAGTTCCAAAGAAGAAAGTAATACTAACACTTGTTTCTGCAGGGGAGCAAGGTCCCTTTCTGAGTAAAGACCAAAGCACAGTCCAGGAAACCAGTGACCACAACTCTCTTTGCATTGTACTACCTTGGAAGCAATGAAAACTTACAGACTCCCAGAACTAACTCTGAAAATAGTAACATGGCAAACCTCATGCCTGGAACAGTGATGTCTCCAACTCAGGAGGAGCCCCTAACTTTAACAAAAAGTTAAAGTCGTGAAATAGGCTGGAAAAATGAGCAAACAACAAAAAAAGAACCTGATCATTGAAAGCTACTATGGGAAAGGGATGATCAGGAGAAGACAAGACGTCAAAACAGCTACAAACAAACCCTCAGAAGGGAAAAAATGTGAATTAGACACAAACCAAACAATAATTCCTAAAGGGGTTAAAAAAGGTTATGGGGGAGGGAGCTTTTAAAATGAAATAAGAGAGGCAGAGGAATACTTGGAAGAAATGAGAGTGATATAAGAAAATTATGGAAAGAGAATTGACAGCTTGGTAAAAGAGGCACAAAAATACTGGAGAATTTAACACCTTAAAAAAAGAATTGGCCAAATGGTAAAAGAGAGACAAAAATAAACTAAAGAGAAATCAGAATGACCAAAAGGAAAAAGAGGTACAAAAATTCACTGAAAAAAAGATCTCCTTATAAAGCAGAATTAGCCAAATGGAAAAGGAGGTACAAAAACTCACTGAAGAAAATAATTCATTAAAAATTAGAATTGGGCAAGTGGAAGCTAATGACTCCATGAAATATTAAGAAACAACAAAACAAAGTCAAAGGAATGAAAAGGACAGAAGAAAATATGAAATATCAAATCATGAAGACAACTCACCTGGAAAATACATTGAAGAAAGATAATTTTAAAATTATTGGAATACCTGAAAGTCATGAGCAAAGAGCCTAGACATTATATTTCAAGAAATTATCAAGGATAATTGCCTTGATATCCTAGAAACAGAAGGTAAAATAGAAATTGAAAGAATCTACTGATCACCTTCTAAAATAGATCCCAAAATGAAAACTCTCAAGAATACTATAGCCAAATTCTAGAATTCCCAGGTCAAGGAGAAAATACTTCAAGCAGCTAGAAAGAAAAAAAAATTAAAACATCATGAAGCCACAGTCAGGACCAAAAAATATTGAGCAGCTTTTACACTAAATGAGAGGAGGGCTTGGAATATGATACTCTTAAAAGCAAAGGAGCTGAGATTATAACCAAAAATAATGTACAGAGCAAAACTGAACATATTCCTGGGGGGTGCGGTGGGGTGGAAATGGTTATTCCAAAGACCAGAGCTGAAAAAAAAATTGACTTTCAAATACAAGACTGAAAAGAAACATTAAAAAAGTAAGTAAGAAAGAGAAATCATAATGGATTCGATAAAGTTAAATTGTCTACATTCCAATGTGGGGAATTGCTACTTGTAACTCCTAAGAACTGTATCATTATTATGGCAATTAGAAGGAGTATGGAAAGACAGAGGTCATGCATGTCAGTCGATTATGATGGGATAATCTCAAAAAAATGAAAAGGTAAGATAGAGGGATGTACAGGAAGAAAGGGGAAAGGCGAGGAAGAATGAGGGAAATGATTTTACATGAAAGAGGCATGCAAGGAGGAGCTTTTAGAGTGAAGGGGGAAATGGTGGGGCTTGGGGAGGATGTGGTGTCACTGCTTGAACTTTACCATCATTGGAACTGGTTCAAAGAGGGGATAAGATATACATATGGTTGAGGTAAATAAGTCTATCTTACCCAACCAGGAAATATAAAACAGATAGGAAAAGAGAAAGGGTGAGAAAGGCTGATAGAAGGGAAGGTAGATTGAAAGAGGCAGTGGTCAGAAGCAAAACAGAATTTTGAGGAGAGATGGGGGGAGAGAAAGAAGGAGACAAACAGATGGAGAGGGACAGAGAGAGAAAGATAAACTGGAGT
Organism: Trichosurus vulpecula; assembly: GCF_011100635.1. NCBI lineage: Eukaryota > Metazoa > Chordata > Mammalia > Diprotodontia > Phalangeridae > Trichosurus > Trichosurus vulpecula. Next base: position 230,208,138 of record NC_050579.1, on the reverse strand, counting down.
TGGGGGAAGGATGGAGGGAAATTCACAGTTAATAATCATAATTATGAATATGAATGGAATAAACTCACCCATAAAATGTAAGGGGACAGTAGAATGGATTAGAAACCAGAATACAGCAACATGTTGGTTACAAAAACAAAACAAAGAAACAAAAAACCCTACCACAACTGAAACAGAGAAATGTACACAGAATAAAAATAAGGAGTTAGAGCAGAATCTGTTATGCTTCATCTGAGGTTTAAAAAAAAGGCAGGCTTAGCAATCCTGATGTCAGACAAAGCAAAAGCAAAAATAAACAATTACAGGAGATAGCAGGGAAACTACATTGTGCTAAAAGGTACCATAGACAAAGAAATGATATCAATGAATAATATCAATACTAAACAAATGGCATAGCATCCAAATTCTTAAAAGAAAAGTTAAATGAATTACAGGAGGAAATAGGTGGTAAAACTGTACCAGTTGGGGACTTCAACTTTCCCTTCTTGGAACTAGATATATCTAGTCATAATTTTTTTTTAAAAAAAGTTAAGTAGATAAATAGAACCTTAGAAAATTTAGACATGATAGAACTCTGGATAAATTGAATGGCAAAAGAAAGGAGTATACTATTATTCTCAGTGGTACATAGAACCTTCACAAAAATTGACCACAAAAACCTCACAAATAAATGCAGAAAAGGAGAAATATTAAATGAGTCCTTTTCAAACCATAGTTCAGTAAAAATCACATTCAATAAAGCACCATTAAAACAGATAAAAAATTAATGTGAAGCAAAATAATCTAAACCCTAAGGAATGAGTAGGTCATAGAAAAAAATCATAAAAACTATAAATAATTTCATTAAAGAGAATGAAAATGAGACAACATACCAAAATTTATGGGATGCAGCCAAAGCAGTACTGAAAGGAAATTTATTTCTCTAAATGTTTACATCAATAAAATAGTGAAGCACAGGATCAGTGAATTGGGCATGCGATCAAAAAACTAAAAAAGAATAGATTAAAATATCCCCAATTAAACATCAAATTGAAAATCCTGAAAATCAAAAGAGAGATGAATAAAATTGAAAATAAAAAAAAAACATTGAACTAATAAATAAAACTAGGAGATTATTTTATTAAAAAAACCCAATAAAATAGATAAATCATTGGTTATTTTTATTTTAAAAAAGACAAAAATCAAATCACCAGTATCAAAAATTAAAAGAATGACTACACCACCAATGAAGTTGAAATTAATATAATTATTATGAGCTATTTTGCCCAATTATATGCCAATAAATCTGTCAATCTAAATGAAATGGATGAATATTTACAAAAATATAAGTTGCCCATATTAGCAGAAGAGGAAATGGCATATTTAAATAACCCCATATTGTAAAAAGAAATTGAACAAGCCATCAATGTGCTCCCTAAGAAAAAACTCTCCAGGAACAGAAGTATTCACAACATTTAAAGAAAAATTAGTCCTAATACTATAGAAACTATTTGGGGAAAAGAGGCAAAGGAGGAGTCCCAACAAATCCCTTTTGTGACTCATATATGGTTTTGATACCTAAACCATAAAGAACAAAAAGAGAGAAAGAAAACTATAGACCGATTTCCCTAATGAATATTGATGCAAAATTTTTAAATGAAATTCTAACAAGGAAATCACAACAATATATCACAAAGATTACATACTACAACCAGGTGAGACATATACCTGGAATTCAGGGCTGGTTCAATATTCAGAAAACTATCAGCATAATTGACTATATAAGTAACATAAACAACAAAAATAATATATTATCTCAATAGGTGCAGAAAAAGTTTTTGACAAAATGCAACTCTCATTCCTATTTAAAAAAAAACACTAGAAAAGCATGGGACTAAAAGGAAGTTTCCTTAAAATGAAAAGTAGTATCTATCTAAAAACATCAGCAATCATTATCTATAACTGGGATAAGCTAGAATAAGATCAAGGGTGAAGCAAAGATGCCCATTATTAGAAATTGTATTAGAAATGCCATTTATAGCAATAATACAAAAAAGAAGTTGAAAGAATAAAAATAGGAAATGAGAAAATAAAAGGATCACTCTTTGCAGATGATATGATGATATACTTAGAGAATCTTAAAGAATAAACTAAAAAAAAACTAGATGAAACAATAGCTTTAGCAAAGTTTCAGGATATAAAATAAGCCCATGAAAATTATCAGCATTTCTGTATTTTATCAACAAAGTCCAGCAGGAAGAGATAGAAAGAGAAATTTCACTTAAAACAAGTTCAGACAATATAAAATATTTGGGAGTCTACCTACCAGTACAAGCCCAGGGAATATATGAACACAATTACAAAACACTGTTTTTATAGAAATAAAGACAGATCTAAACAATTGGGAAAATATTAATTGCTCATTGGTAGACTGAACCAATATAATAAAAATGATGATACTACCTAAATTAATTTATTTATTCATTGCCATATCAATCAAACTACCAAAAATATTGAGCTAAAAAAAATAACAAAATTCATCAGGAAGAAGAAAATGTTGAGAATATAAAGGGAATCAATGCAAAATACGAAGGAAGGTAGCCTACGTATAGCAAGCACCTTAGCACACCCAGGATGGCCTGCTAGCACAGGTTCTTTGATCTGCTTTTCCAAAGGAAAGATAGCTTCAAAGGTATTGATAATCTTACTTTAATTCAAGATATATAAGTAAAGAATGGAAAGGTCAACACACTGAACATAGAGAAAATACAAGCAGAGAGAAATTAGCACAGAGATCCAATAGACAGAGCTCCAACTGTCTTACCAGAGTAATATATCACCAGAACAGGAGAACGCTAACACCTGGGTTCACAAAGCCAGGGGGCTCCTTAGCAAATGGCTACTCAGAATCTCCTCTGGCCAAATCACAAAGACCTCAGGTGAACATTCTTACCATGAGTGAGCCCAAAAGCAAACTCTCACCTCAGAATATATATACACTTTCAGCTAATAGGCTCGGAGCCAGAAGGCATCACAACCCTCATGACCCAGTGCCTGATTAGCTTAGTTACAAAAGGTGTGAAAACCTTCCTGCAAGCAAGCCTCCTCATAAGTAAACTTCCTTTTAGGCAAGTTCCTCCCCCAATGGGCTCTATGTGACTCAGGATGTATCATAGCTGTCAACTGGGCCAGAGCTCAAAGTAGCAAGACACCCATGATTGAAATATCTATGTACCTTTACACCTGGGAACACGGCCCCTGTTCCAAGGGAAAAAGGGAACACATGGTCACATAGACCTGTTAATGGACAGGGAAGATCTTATATTCCATTAACCCTACAGCCTAGCAGTCTCAGATCTCAAAATGCATTACAAAGCAGTAATTATGAAAACAATCTGGTACTGACCAAGAAATAGAGTGGTGGATCAATGGAATAGATTAGGTACAAAATACACAGTAGTAAGTGACCATAGTAGTTTATTAAACCCAAAGATCCAAGCTTTTGGGACAAAAACTCACCATTTGACAGAAATTGCTGGAGAAGCTAGAAACATGAACTAAGTATAGACCAACATCTCACACCATACAATAAGGTCAAAATGGGTACATGATTTAGACATAAAGGGTAATAACATAAGCAAATTAAGGGAGTGAGGAATATTTTACCAATCAGATCTATGGATTAAGGAAGAATTTATGACCAAACAAGAAATAGAGAGCATTACAGGATATAAAATGGATAATTTTAATTACCTTAAATTAAAAAGATTTTCACAAACAAAATCAATGTAGCCAAGATGAGAAGAAAAGCAGGAACTAGGAATTTTTTTTCAGCAAATATATCTGATAAAATCCTCATTTCTCAAATATATAGAGAGGTTAGTTAAATTTACAGAATATGAGTCATCTTCAATTGATAAGTAGTCAAATATTATGAACAAGCAGTTTTCAGAAGAAATTAAATCTGTTTATAATTTTATAAAAATGTTCTAAATCTAAATATTGATTAGGGAAATGGAAATTAAAATAATTCTGAGGTACCACCTCATACCTATCAGTTGGCTAATTTGACAGAAAAGGAAATTGACAAATGTTGGAGGGGATGAAGATACTAATGCATTATTGGTGAAGTTGTTGTCTGATCCAGCCATTCTGGAGAGCAATTTAGAACTATACTCAAAGGGTTATAAACTGTGCATACTCTTTGCCCCAGCAATAGTAAGTCTATATCCAAAAAAGATTAAAGGAGAAAGACATATGTACAAATATATTTATAGTATCTCTTTTTATGGTGGCAAAGAATTGGAAGTTGAAGGGATGTCCATCAACTGGAGAATAGCTGAACAAGTTGTGGTATATGATTGAGATGGAATACTATTGTGCTATATGAAATGATGAACAGGATGGTTTCAGAAAAACCTGGAAGGACTTATGTGAACTGATGCAGTGAAATGAGATGTGCCAGAAGATTACACACAATAACAGTAATATTGTATGATTGTCAACTGTAAATAACTTAGCTATTCTGATCAACACAGTGATGCAAGACAACTCTGAAGAATTTATCATGAAAAATGCTATCTCAGAAAAAATGGAGTTGGAATTCAGATCAAAGCATATTTTTTCACTTTACTTTGCTTGCTGTTTTGCAGTATGGGTAATATGGAAATATGATTTGCATTATTTCATATGTATAATTGATATGACATTTCTTGCCTTCTAAATGGGTGGGGAAGGGTGAGAAAGAAGGAAATTAGAAACTCAAAAAAGTGAATTAATATTTAAAATAAATAATAAATGAAGCCTAGACTTTCCCTCCAGAAGCATGATAGGGCCCAGCCCTAACACAAGATTAGAAAATAAGAAGTAGGCTGAAAGAAAGATCAAACAAAAAAATAATAATTCCACAATATTATAGTGGCAGGTTTCCCCAAGATAGAAACACAAAAGAAGAAAATGACTCCAAAACATCTATAAGCAATGCCTCAGAGAAAAAAACACCTTGGACTAAAACTAAGCTAGAATTCCTGAAAGAAATAAAGCAAGAGGTTTTTGTTTTGTTTTAAGAATTAAAATTTTTTATAAATCAAATGAGAACACAAGGGAAAAAATGGAAAAGGAATGAGAGTTGAGGAAGAAAGAATTGGAATGAGAAATTAGCAGCTGTGTTGGTAACCAAAACTGGGCTCCTTAGCACTTAGTCAACAAGTGCCCTTGACTAGTTTGGCTTTTTCCCCTGAACTGAATGCTGTTTGTATGTCGGATTGGAGTAAGCTTGTCGGCCCCTTCACCTTGCTTCCCTTGCTTAAGCTGATCGAAAGAACCTGTGCTTTCCCGGTCAACCCCTTCACCTTGCTTAAGCAGATTGAAAGAACCTGTGCTTTCCTCGGCGTACCTTACAGGAGCGAGAGGCTGCTATAGCTACAGCCACAGCCGAAGCTGAAGCAGGAGCTGCCGGTAGCAGAGCTGACCTACGGGAGGAAGCTGAACAAGGACTTGAGGCCAGTGAGTAATCTTTTTACCATAGAGGGGGAAGCATGATTTTGCTTTACACCATCATGCTTCTCTGTAGCCTCCTGGTTACTCTTGTAAGGCGTACTTATTGGGCTTGGAAGCTTTTGATCAATATGTCAAAAATGGGGATGCTGGTTCATGGGTTGGTTACTGTGGAGCCTAAATATATACTTTGATTCTTCTGCCTCTTATCTTGAGAATTTCTTATATCCAGCATTTCCGAACCTTTCAGACATATATATGATCCTCTTTGAGATTATAAGCTCTGCCCTCCTAATACAGCAGCTTGACAGAAAAGGCGCGAAACCTTATTGAAGCAACAAACTCATTAAAAATGAAAATGGACTAAATAGAAGACAATGATTCCATGCAGCGAAAACAAACATTAAAACAAAGCCAAGAGGGAATCTGGGGGGTGGAGCCAAGATGGCGGTTGGAAAGCAGGGACTAGCATCAACTCCCCACCAAGTCCCTCCAAAAACCTATAAAAATGGCTCTGAACCAATTCTAGAACTATAGAACCCACAAAAGTAGCAGAGGGAAGCAGGGCTCCAGCCCAGGACAGCCTGGATGGTCTCTGAGTAAGGTCTATCCCACATGGAGCTGAGAGAAGAGTGGAGCAGAGCCCAGCGTGAGCTGCTCGGACCAACCAGACCAGGAGCTGGGCGCAGCATGCCTTAGCGCCCTGAATCAGTAAGCTGCAGCAGTTACCAGACTTCTCAACCCACGAACACCAAAAACAACAGAGAAGGTTGGTGGGAAAAGCTGTGGGAGTGGAAGGAGTTCAAGGTTCGGCTACCAGCCCAGGGGCAGCAGAGGTGGGGCAGCTACAGAACTACAGCTGCAGTTGCTTCTGGCCCCAGGCCCACCTGGTGGGAGGAATTAAGTGGCAGATCAGAGCAGGAGTGCACAGCCTGCTGAAGATCTAAGTCCAGTCCAGGTTGGGGGTTCTTGGGGAAGGAGGAGGGCTGGTGTGGCAGAACTGGTGCACCCCCCCAGCATAGAATATAGTTCTCTTAACTCTACAAGCAATCATACCCTGCTGAAAAACTCAAGGGTCAGGTTAGTTGGCTGGGAACATGGCCAGGCAGCAAAAAAGCACTCAGATTCAGTCTCAGACACTGGAATCTTTCTTTGGTGACAAAGAAGATCAAAACATACAGCCAGAAGAAGTCAACAAAGTCAAAGAGCCTACAACAAAAGCCTCCCAGAAAACATGAACTGATCTCAGGCCATGGAAGAGCTCAAAAAGGATTTGGAAAAGCAAGTTAGAGAAGTAGAGTAAAAATTGGGAAGAGAAATGAGAAAGATGCAAGAAAACCATGAAAAACAAATCAATGACTTGCTAAAGGAGACCCAAAAAAATACTGAAAAATACACTGAAGAAAACAACACCTTAAAAAATAGGCTAACGCAAATGGCAAAAGAGCTCCAAAAAGCCAACGAGGAGAAGAATGCCTTGAAAGGCAGAATTAGCCAAATGGAAAAGGAAGTCCAAAAGACTACTGAAGAAAATACTACCTTAAAAATTAGATTGGAGCAAGTGGAAGCTAGTGACTTTATGAGAAATCAAGATATTTTAAAACAGAACCAAAGGAATGAAAAAATGGAAGACAATGTAAAATATTTCATTGGGAAAGCCACTGACCTGGAAAATAGATCCAGGAGAGATAATTTAAAAATTATTGGACTACCTGAAAGCCATGATCATCTTTCAAGAAATTATCAAGGAGAACTGCCCTGATATTCTAGAGCCACAGGGCAAAATAGAAATTGAAATAATCCACAGATCACCTCCTTAAATAGATCTCAAAAAGAAATCTCCTAGGAATATTGTCGCCAAATTCCAGAGCTCCCAGATCAAGGAGAAAATATTGCAAGCAGCCAGAAAGAAACAATTTGAGTATTGTGGAAACATAATCAGAATAACCTAAGATCTAGCAGCTTCTACATTAAGAGATCGAAGGGCTTGGAATACGATATTCCGGAGGTCAATGGAGCTAGGATTAAAACCAAGAATCACCTACCCAGCAAAACTGAGTATCATGCTCCAAGGCAAAATATGGATTTTTAATAAAATAGAGGACTTTCAAGGTTTCTCAGTGAAAAGACCAGAGTTGAATAGAAAATTTGACTTTCAAACACAAGAATCAAGAGAAGCATGAAAAGGTAATCAAGAAAAAGAACAAGAAAAAGAAATTGCAGGGGACTTGCTAAAGTTGAACTGTTTTTTCTTTTTTTTACATTCTTACATGGAAAGATGATGGCCTCAGTATTAGGGTGGCTGAAGGGAATATGCATATACATATATATATATATATATGTATATGTTTATGCTTATGTATATATATATGTATATGTGAATGTGTATGTATGTATATATATGTGTGTGTGTGTATATATATATATATACATATATATATATATACATATATATATATATACATATATATATATATATATATATATAGAGAGAGAGAGAGAGAGAGAGAGAGAGAGAGAGAGAGAGAGAGAGAGAGAGAGAGAGGCGGGGGGCACAGGGTGAGTTGAAGATGAAGGGAAGACATCTAAAAGAAATAAAATCAAATTAAGGGATGAGAGATGAATATATTGAGAGAGGGAGATAGGGAGAGATAGAATGGGGTAAATTATCTTGCATAAAAGTGGCAAGAAAAAGCAGTTCTGTAGGAAGAGAAGAGAAGTCAGGTGAGGGGGTATGAGTGAATCTTGCCCTCATCAGATTTGATCTGAGGAGGGAATACCATACATACTCAATTGGGTATCTTACCCCACAGGAAAAAAAGGAGGAAGAAGATAAAAAAAGGGGGGATGTTAGAAAGGAGGGCTGATGGGGGTGGAGGTAATCAAAAACAAACACTTTCGAAAGGGGACAGGGTCAAGGGAGAAAATTCAATAAAGGGGGATGGGTTGGGAAGGAGCAAAATATAGTTAGTCTTTCACAACATGAGTATTGTGGAAGGGTTTTACATAATGATACGCATGTGGCCTATGTCGAAATGCTTGCCTTCTTAGGGAGGGTGGGTGGGAAGTGAAGAGGGGAGAGAATTTGGAACTCAAAGTTTTAAAAACAGATGTTCAAAAACAAAAAGTAAGTTTCTACATGCAACTAGGAAATAAGATACACAGGCAATGGGGCATAGAAATTTATCTTGCCCTACAAGAAAGGAAGGGCAAAGGGGATGGGAGAGGAGTGGGGTGACAGAAGGGAGGGCTGACTGGGGAGTAGAGCAACCAGAATATATGCCATCTTGGAGTGGGGGGAGGGTAGAAATGGGGAGAAAATTTGTAATTCAAACTCTTGTGAAAATCAATGCTGAAAACTAAATATATTAAATGTGAAATAAATAAATGAATTTTAAAAAATTAAGGGAAAGAAAAAACAAAGCCAAGAGGCTGAAAAATAGAAGAAAGTGTCAAGTACCTCATAACAAAAACAACTGACCTAGAAAACAAATAGAAGAGAACTGATTTAAGAAGTGTTGGACTATATGCAATCCATTACCAAAAAATGTCTAGATATTCTCTTTCAAGAAATATTAAAAGAAAATTGCCCAGATCTCTTAGAAACAGAGGGCAAAATAGAAATAGAAAAAATCTACCAGCCACCTCTAGATAAAAATCCAAAAAAGGAAAACTCCCAGGAATATTCTAGCTAACGCCTGAAGCTTCTCAGTCAAAGGAAAACACTATAAGCAGCCATAAAGAAAGAAATCAAGGGCCAAGCTGCAACCATTCTAAAGGAATGAACTTCTTGGCTATTATATTACAAAAAGCTTATACCATATTGTATTATATTGTATTATATTATATTGTATTATGTTATGTTATGTTATGTTATGTTATGTTATGTTATGTTGTGTTGTGTTGTGTTGTAGTGTGTTGTATCGTATTGTATCACATTACATTACATTACATTACATTACATTACATCATATCATACCGTACCAATTCACATCACATGACATGGCATGATATGATATGACATATTGTATTATATTACATTACATTATATTATATTATGTTATATCATGTTATGTTATATTATGTTATGTTATATTATGTCATATCATGTCATGTCATCGTGTCATGTCATACTATACTATATTTTGTTATACTGTTACGTTATACTATGTTGTGTTATATTGTATCATGTCATGTCATGTCATATTATATTATATTCCAGAAGATGTGAGCTTATAGCCAAGAATAACCTACCCAGAAAAACTGAGTATAATGCTACAGGGGGGAAATAGACATTTAAGGAAACAGTGGGCTTCCAAACATTCCTGGTGAAAAGACCAGAACTGTGGAAAAACTTTTGAAGCTCAGACACAGGAGTAAAGATAAATATAGAAAGTATACATGAATGAACAATGATAAAGAACTAAACAAGGATATACTGCTTATAATATGGGGAGATGATATATATGTCCTTTCTGAGCCCTGTCATCACCAGAGTTTTTAGAGGGAGTTCAACTAGGTAGCGTCTGGGAATGGTTCTGAAATGTCTTGATGATTTTGAGAAACGAATGGAAATAGAAGGGAAAGGGAACATAGTAAGGTAGGGAAAAGGAAAAGGAAACTTAGGGGAAGTTATCTCACATAATTAGAGTAAACAAGTAGACCTCTATACAAACAAGGAAGATGTGGACGGGGGAATATCAGACAATTTAACCTCATTTTCATCCCAAATGATCAAGGAAGCTAAAAATAAGCATACTTAGAGTTGTATATAGAAATACATTTCACTCAACACGGAATTAAGAAATAGAAAAAGGGGAGAGGGCCAATTAGAGAGAGGGTAAATTATGAGAGGAAATAGTCCTAAGCCAAAAAAGAACCCCAACACTCTAAGGATGTACAAAAATAATTATAGTTCTTTCTGAGGTGGCAAAGAATGGGTCTGATGGACCCTAGAAGGAATCTGAAAAGGTACCTGTATGATAGGGACTATGTGAACATGTGGTAAATACATATAGTGCTCAACTCTCTTATCGGCATATTGACCAACCAGTTTCCAGAGGTCTAATGATAAAACATATTTGCCACCTCCTGATAGAGAGGTGAAAGACTCAGAATGCAGACTGAGACAGATATTTTTTGGACATAGCCAATGTAGAAATAGGGCAGCTAGATGCTGCAGTGGTGAGAGCACTAGGCTTGGAACCAGGAAGACTCATCATCCTGAGTTCAAATCCATCCTTAGACACTTACTAGCGGTGTGACATTGGACAAATCACTTAACCCTGTTTACCTCAGTTTCCTCATCTGTAGAATGAACTAGAGAAGGAAATGGTCAACCATTCCAGTATCTTTGCTAAGAAAATCCCAAAAGGGGGTCATGAGGAGTCAGACATGACTGAAAAATGACTGCATAAGCATATACAGATGTAGAAATGTTTTGACACATGCTTATAATGTGCTTTGTTTTTCTTGTGTTCTAATGTAAGGGGCAGGGTGGGAGCATGAGAAAGCAGAAAATAGATTATTAAAATTAATAAAACTTTAATATTAAAAATTAAAAAGAAATGTATATAAATTATATATATATATATATATATATATATATATATATATATATATATATAAATTATATATATATAGCCAATTACAGAGGGTATAAAATTCATAGGTCATATGAAACAGGACTCTAAATGTGATCAAAAACAAAGACTTATTAGATCAAATTGGTTTCATTGGCAGGGTGTATGCTAATCTTTGACAAAAACTTTCCTGAGAGAGAAAAACTTAGTTTCTTGGAAATTGCAAGGGATTCTTTGTATAAAGGCTATTAAGACTTTATGAAGGGAGGAGATAAAATTAAAATGGAGCAAATTAGGGACAGTGATGTACATACATAGAGTATGTATGGAAACATTTTCACCAATTAACTGAATATAGTCTTTGTGCACAGAACATTAGACCCCCTAAGTCTTCTATTTATCCCAAAATAAATACTACATGGGAAGAATAAGTAAAAAGCTCTCTGTACCTTAGTCCTGTTCTTAGCCCCTAATCTGAATTCAAAACCTTCAAATGAACTTTAAACCTTCCCGTTTCTTTTTCTACATTCTAACTAAAAAGTTATTCTGAGCTATACCGTATTGAATTTAGTGGTACCTAACCACATCATACTGTTGCTAGCAATCTCCTTTCTTTTCTTTATTGTTATGTACTTTCTTGATCTAGGAGTATAATTTAAAAGATAACTGCATATGGATGTTATGATATTTGTAATCCTGATAAAAATAAGAGATGTCTTCCCTTGCAGGGATATACGTGTATATGGAAAAGGAGGTGAAGGGAAGGAAGAGAAGAAAGAGAGAGACAGAGAGACAGAGAGAGACACACACACACACACAGAGAGAGAGAGAGAGAGACAGAGAGACAGAGACAGAGAGACAGAGAGACAGAGAGAGAGACAGAGAGAGAGAGACAGAGAGACAGAGAGCCTAGAGTCAGAAAGACTTGAGTTTCAAATTCATCCTTAGACGCTTGGTAGCTGGACAACCCTAGGCAAATCACTTAACCTCTTTTTGCCTCAGTTTGTAATCCCCAAATTCTCATGTCAGGCAGTGTGGCCCATTATAAGGAATGTTGGAATTTTTAATTCAAAGACCTCTGTTTGAATCTCAGCTCTACCACTTATTACCTGTGTAAACCTGGGCAACTTTTAGGAACTCACTTTGCCCATCTGCACAACAAACACATTAAACTAGATTACCTCCAAGGTCTCATCCATGCAGGAGTATGCTGGTAAATGTTTAACAATCAGCTCTCAGAAAAAAAAAAAGGAAGGAAGGAAGGAATATACACACCACACTTTTAAGTTAATCTGTGGCTTCAAGGTCTCAAGGCCACAGGTTCCCTACCCCTGATCTAAACAGTCAACAAAATAAATCAAGCCCTTATTTGTTGCTTTAGCAATTTCTGAGATACAAATGCTCTTACTGGGTTTTACAATCATTCTAGGGAGCTGGTCCCAGTATCTATCTCCAAATCTATGATTCTACAACCTGCAAGGTCATTAGAATGTGAGATCACAAACAGTTGGGATTATATCATTATTTGTACTTGAATCCCCAGGACCTAGCACAATGCCTGGCACACAGTAAACTTCCAGTGAAGGAGAACCCAATACCTTCAGAGGCAGGCCATCTCATCTTTGAAGAGTTCTGTTAGAAACCTTTTTTTTTGCCTTGAACTAACATCTGATTCAATATGAGAGAAGCTGAAACCCCTTGCAATCTGGATTCTGATCTCATCACTCAACTAGAACTGCTCTCTTACCAATGATCTCTTACCTGACAAATCAGATGTTTGTCTCAATGGATCTTTATCCTTCTTGACCTCTCCATAACTATTATTTCCTCTCCTTTTTCTTGTTCTGAATTTTTTTGACTCCTTTGTCCCCTAGTTCTCTTTCTACATCTGATTGCTCCCTCTCAGTCTTCTTTGCTGAATTATCATGCACATTCCCCAACTCCACCCCCAACTGGGTGTTTAATATACTCAAGGGGTTATGCTAGGCCTTCTCTCTACTCTCTCTCTCTGTTTCTCTCTATGTGTCTCCATCGCTGTCTCTGTCTGTCTGTCTGTGTCTCTGTCTCTCTGTTTTTCTGTCTCTATCTCTCTGTTTCTCTCTATGTGTCTCTATCTCTGTCTCTACACTCTCTCTGTCTCTGTTTCTCTCTGTGTGTCTCTGTGTTTCTCTGTATCTGTCTCTGTCTGTCTATCTGTGTCTCTTTGTCTCTGTCTCTCTCCTCTCTCTCTCTCTCTGTCTCTCTCTCTCTCTCTGTCTGTCTCTCTCTCTCTCTGTCTGTCTCTCTCTCTGTCTGTCTCTGTCTCTTTACCTCTGTCTCTCTCTCCTCTCTCCTCTCCTCTTTCCTCTCCTCTCTTCTTCTCTCTCCTCTCCTCTCCTCCCTCCTCTCCTCTCCTTTCCTTTCCTCCTCTTCTTCCTCTCCCTCCATTTCCTCTCCTCTGTCTGGGATCTTATCAGCTCCTGTGATTTCAGTTATCTTCTTAGAGATAATTCCCAGCTCTATATAGCTAGCACCACTCTATCTCCTGGTTCAGTCTTGTAAAACCAAGTGCTTATGGGATGTTTTGAATGGTAACTCAAGCTCATCATGTCCAAAACCCAGCTCATTTTTTTGGTCCAAAATAAACCACAGTTCTAAACTTCCCTGTTTCTATTGAGGATACTACCATCCTTCTAGCCACCCTAGTTACAAATCTTGGAATCATCCTTCCTCTTTCCCACTATCCCTCACCCCATGTATCTAATCATTTGACAAATTTTGTAGAGTCTGCTGTTATAGCTTTTTCATCTGTGGCCTCTCAACTTAAATGCCCACCATCTTAGATTAAGCCCTCAATACTTTTCTCGTGAACTACTACAATAGCATCCTCACTAGGTTCCCTACTTAAGACCTCTACCTTCTCCCATCCATTCTCCACACAGCTGCCTTAGAGCAACATAGGTAAAAAGTTAGTATTGAAAAGATGGACCTTTGATTTTATGAAAAGCTTGGGGTCATTAAAAGAGCTTTGCAATTTCTTCAAAGCCATCTAGCCTAGCTCATTGTGCATCTGTATTGTCTGTCCCAGACACAAAAACTATTGGACAAGCTCTAGAGGGTATCCAGTCAAATGTGTGTTTTTAATCTGTGCAATAGACATTCTTCTTCCACTCAGTCTTTCCTCCGTAGATAGATCCTCCTTTGAGTGATTACAGAGCATTTCCAAAAGTTTCTGCAATATCCTGAGGCTTGATACATTCAGCACAATGTCACAAGGAATCCTTCCTCAGATTGGACTCTGCTCTCTCCCATGACAGTGGCTAATAACTTTGGCAAGCATACATCTCCCTGTTTTATGCCTCAATGATATTTATTATTTCTGTCATTATATCTCCCAAAGACTCCTAAATAATCTTGATTTGTGGATTGGAAAATCTTGCTACAAGAGAGTATGTAAGGTGACATCTCACTCTTCTTAAACAAATACTTTTCTTAATTAACAAACAATAAACACAATATGATCTTATGTTCTCCCACATCCCCTCTATATTATACTCAACAGAAGTGGTCATCCCATCTCTGCTTGAAGACTCACAAGAAGCAGAAACTCACTGCCTCTCGAGAGAGGCCATTCCACTTTTGGGAAGCTCTTATTTTTCCGAAGATTTTTGTTTTGTTTTGTTTATTATTTGAGGGTTAGGTTTTTTCTTTTGTTTTGTTTCTGTTTTACTTTTAGTTTGTTTAGTTGCTCTTTTCCTGGCATTGAGCTTAAATTTGTCCCTTGCAATTCCCATGTATTGCTTTTGTTGGTCCCTATTGGAACCAAAGAAGATAAGTTTAATTTCCCCTCCTTATGACAGTTCTCCAAGCCTTGAATACAATTATCATGTCTCCCTCGAGTCATCTTTTCTCTCAGCTAAATGTGCCCAGTTTTTTTGTTTGTTTGTTTGTTTGAAAGGGACTCAAAGCTGGTCACCCATTCAGATTGCTCTCTGGACAATCACCAGTTTATCAATGTCCTTTTAAAACTGCAGCATTCAGAATTGAGCACAATATTCCAGATGAAGCCTGTGGAAGGTGGACTACAATGCACTGTCACCTTCGTATGCCTGGAAATTATGCTTCTTTCAATGCAGCCTGAGATCACAGGAGCTTTTTTTTTAACTGCTGTATCACACCGATGTCTCACACTGAGTTCACAGTCCACTAAAACCCCCAGATCTTTTTTCAGAATAATTGCTAACAATGCCTCCCAATCTTGAACTTACAAAGTTGATTGTTTTTTATACCCAAATGTAGACAGTTTTTATATTTTCCCTATTGAATATCAGTTTATCATATTCACTTCAGTGCTCTAATCCTGTCAAGATCCTTTTGGATCTTGACTCTATTACTTACTGTTTTATGCTACCCTGATATAAACATTACCCTGTCGACTCCTATGGAGTTTCGTTTTTTTATTTGTTTTGGGTTTTTTTATTTTGTTTTGTTTTGTTTTTGGTGTGAGTATGCAATGAGTGACCTATTTATACAGCATGTTTGTCTGGGGAGCTATGGTTTTCCCAACATTTTTATTTACACTCCCAGAATTTACATAATATAGGTGGATAGAATTTTTTGCTAATTTTTTTAAGGAAAGAAAACAAAGGAGCACCTGCAATAGTGGCCTCATGAATTTAACTCAGATTTTCTGTCATCCACTTCACACAATCTCTGCATGAGACATTTTTACATCTATGTGGAATTTTTCCTTTTCCCAAATTAAATAAAAATGCGTTATACTTCAAAGACCTTAATATATTTTAAATGCCTACCAAAAATACCATCAACAACAACCATCTCCTTAGTTTGTAATTTTTTTATAAATAAATTGAACTCTGCAGAAGTTCAGCCAGAAATTGATAGGCAAATGATTATCCTCAGAGCCAGACATAGCACTGCCCTGTATGTCTGAAGATCATTCCACTAACAGTAGTTTATTATAATGAATTTATTATTCAAAATAATAATCCCTGCCATAACACTAACTGATACCTTCTGCCCTTTGGGAAACAAGTTGAGCTGTCTATAAACTCCTTGACATGAAGTTTAGCTGCTCGTTTGCCTTGTGGTCATAAGCCATAAAGTTTTTATTCAAATTAAGTGAGCGGCTGGTCTGTCTGTCGTTATTACTGTTTGGGTATCCTTGTGATTGCTTCATTCCTTCAGCTTGTCCTCTAGTGAGCCCTTGACACGTTTCTCCTCTCTACTTGGTTCATTGTTCTTAGTTGATGGGCAAAGAAACTGCCCCTAGAACCCACACTAACACCTAGGAGCTTTAGAATTCTTCAATAATGTACTGTCAATATGTAAAACAAAACGAAAGCAAAAAAATAAATCTTTAAAAAAAAGAAAGCTTTTGAACTCTTAAAACAACGGCAACCTCATTGAGAAATGGAAATTCTGGATCATTTAATCATTTATCCAGTTGATAATTAAGCACCTTTCAGAACCCAGGAAAGCCAGGCTGAGGGAGAGGGAGCAGATAGGGATTGGAATCCATTATGTGGCTGGGGCTTCTGTCTGGTCGATCTTTTAAGCAGATTGAAGTAGAGTGGCAGTCTCACATAACCGCCCCAGGTAAGGTAGCCTAGTGTTCCTGTGGGGTTATCAAACAGACCAGGCCTTGAAGGCAGAGCAAAACCCTTCCACTGGGAAAGTTCTTCCTAAATGCTTGCATGGCATCCCCCGGATTATCCCACCACACTAACGCATCATCTGGCTTTAAACTTCAGCCCCTCTGGCTAAGGAGAGACTAAACCTTCTATTCTCCCCCCTCCCACCCCTTCCCTCTTATCCCCTAGTTCTGCCTCTCCTTGCCTGTTTCCTAGCAGCCGTTGGCCGAGGCCTGCCCTTCTCTGCCAAGCACCAGGCTGGATTAGCTGCAAGCCAATAGCTGGGGGTCAGGATTAAGAGGCCAGCATGCACTTTAATACAAGCTGCCTATAATTAATGGCATTATTAATAGCTTGACTGAAAAATTCATTAAAAAATCCATTAAAAATAAATACCCTTTTACAAAAGGCATTGCCTTGGGTAAGAAAAACAGAAAAAAAGATAAAGGAAAATTGATTGGTGGCTTTCAGTTCACAGAAAGACAGACCATAGTTCAAACTGATTAAAATTGAACATTTTAGATTAAGCACCCGTGCCAAAATATTCTCTGTAGTTACCCAATATGAAAATATTATGAGATGTCACATATTTACATTTTTTATATATTAAGGGCTGGCATAGAAGACAGGCAGGTAGGTACTTGTAATAACTTCGTACTGGTGATATGCTTTCCCTGCAGGAATAGCAAGACTCCCTTCTGAAACCGAGGTTAACTGTAACTGATAAACTCAGAAACTCCATAACTAAGTGCCTGCAGAAAAGGCCAATTAATACCCACAAGCTTACAACTTCACCCATCTGTGGTGTGACTTGATAGTTGTCCAAGAGGGCAAGAGGGTTTGGACTTTTCAGGAGATCTATCCATCTAGGAGGCAAATTTAGGATGATGTCAAGAGAAAAAACGTTCTCATCATTAGAGCTATCTCAAAGTGGAATGTACTGCTTTGGGAGGCAATGAATTCCTGTTGCTAGAGGTATTCCAGCAAAAGCTGGATGGGATACTCACTGGCATGGGTGGCAAGGGGGGATTCTTTTTCAAATGTGAGTAGGGATAGTTGGCCAGTAAGGTCCTTTCCAACTCTGAAACTCTGGGATTCTCTAATTTCATCAAGTCGATTGTGTTTTGTCTTACCCCAAGTGAAGGATTCTGGTGGTGATTAGAATGTATGAGGCACATACATTAGGAATGTGTGGGGGTGGGGTGGATCACAAAAAATTATGGTCCCATCATGTTGCTTCTGATTCATTGGCTATAAACTAATGTTAATGTTGGAATTAAACTTGACTTTTTGAGAAAATATCTCTCTGGAAGTGAGCTGCTCACTGGTGTGAAGTGAACCGTGCCTTCCAAAAGTATGGGAGAATGTGTTCTTGAGAGAAGGCCCAATTTACGAAATAGTGGCTGGGAGAGATCATTCACTCACTTTACCTGAGTGAGCACTTTAGTCTGAAGCTGGGTGTACTGAGTACAAAATGAAATGGCTGTCAGGCATTGATCTAACTAATCGGATTAGCATGCACCACCTATCTGTTCAAGATCACAGGAGCGTAGATTAAGAGCTGGAAGGGACTCCGGAGGTCATTTACTGCAATCCCCACGTTTGACAGATAAGGAACCAAGCGAAGGCCAGAAAAGTGAAATGAATCAAGGTCACACAAGCAGTAAGTGGTGAAACCAGGATTTGAATCCAGGTCTTTGACTCTAAATCCAGTGCATTTCCCATTGCAACATGGTACCTCTTACAACTCATGGCTAAATAAACCATTCTTCCATTACTGGATGTTTAGATCATGAGATATCTTTCTAATGTGGTTTGGTTGATATTCAATTTTAATTTCTCAAAATCATGTTCCATGATTCATGGCCACATTACAACAGTGGGATTGTTAATGGTCCTGTGTAATTTAACCCATTCACTTACCATTCAGTTATGGACCCTGCGTATCATCTAGACAGTTGTCAAATTTTTTGGTCTCAAAACTCCTTTATACTCTTAAAAATTATTGAGTAGCCTCCCTCAAAAAGAGTATTTATGTGGGTTATATTATTTATTGATATTTACCTTATTAAAAATGAAAACACCTTAGTGTTATTATGAAAAGAATTTTGATATTGTGGACCACCTACAAGGGTTTCAGGGACCCTCAGGGTTCCTTGGAGCACATTTTGAGAATCACTGGTCTAGAGATTTCCTGAAATACCCACTGCAGAGAAGTGAGAAAAATACTATGGAAGATATTTGTCAATACAGTTGTGTAAGGGAGACAAAGCATCAACAAAGGAAGCAAGCAGAGAATAATTCCAATATATGTGTAATATATGAATAACTGTATGATAGTACATTATTGTTTCTCTTAGTTCTAAGGAAATAGAGGTAAGGGGGAGATCAATGTGCAGCCATGCATCTATGCATCCATATGCATTTTTATCAATATGCATATCTGTGTTTATACTATTTTATCTGTAGCTATGATTTAATGAGCATAGAAACTTCCTCTGTCAATTCTGGTCAGTGCCTCGTCTAAAACTTATAGCCTGAGAAAAGTACCAGGCACATAGAAAGATTGAGTGACTTGCCATTACTCACAGAACTTATATATGTCAGAGGCAGAATCTGAGCTCTGGTCTCCTTCATTCCCAGGCCAACCTTCTACAAACTAGGCCAAGTCATCTCATGCATATGTATCTCATCTCATATTTACATATGTATGTGTACACATGTAAACATACATGTACGTGTATACATATGCATGCATACCTCTAGTAAATTTCCTACTTTACAGCTTCAAAATTAATGTTTTCCTAACAGTTAGACTCGTTTTCTAGAACCCACTGAATTAGATTTATTTTAATCCTGTAATGACTGAACATACATAGGGCAAGTTCTCAGGTCCTTGACTATTGAATGAGAAAGTGCCCCAGAAATTAAAACTCACTCCCTCACACAGACAGCTATAATTCATTTGATAAAAGGCTTCATGACTTAGGAAATGAAAAAACAAAACAAAACAAAGCAAAACAAAGGTGACATTAAGTTTGTCTGAGAACTAAATTTCTGACTTAATGCTTAACTCTCCTGGACAAGTCTCCATTCCCTGGTATCCTATCCCTCTAAGTGCAGTAAACATTAATATTCACTCAGGATTTTTCTTCAATACTATACGTATTGGGGTCTCTTTCACCTATTGGGGGATCATTCAACAATGGCCAATAATAGAACAGGCCCTACAGCACCCACCAAATATTTTGTGTGGCTAACAGACTGAAGCTCCACAAAGTAGTCCACATTTCTTGCATTTAGTTCCTAGAAATACTTGTTGAGAGAACAGTATTTTGGGGTATTCCAAAGACATTTCTCAGAGTAAAATTGAAACTCATTGACTCAGTAGTATTTTTTTTTCTTGGTCATCTTTCTTAATCACTGTTCAGAACAAACTGATGAACATTGACTGTGCCCTAAATTCTGTAGCATAAAGTGGTCCATAATTTATGAATAACATTATTGGTCTATGAGAATCTGAACTCCTTCAGAAACAGCAATAGGACAAACTAGCATTCATATTTCCTCCAATTCAATATTAAAACTTTTATTAAGCACCTGCTATCCACAGGTCACTGTAGAGTTCTATTCATTTATGGTTAAGCTCGTGGTTTTAGTTCGTAAGTCACAAACCCATGGGCAAACTTAGGGGAAGCTTGGTGGTACAGTGAATTGTCAGGCCTGGTGTCAGTTCAAATCTGGTCTCAGACACTTACTAGCTGTATGACCTTGGGCAAGTCACTTAACCCTGTTTGCCTCAGTTTCCACATCTGTAAAATGAGTTGAAGGAAATGGCAAACTACTCACTCCAATATCCCTGCCAGGAAAACCCCAAATGGGGTCACAAAGAGTTGGACACAACTGAAAATCAACTAAATGACAACACATTGATTTAAACCCCAACTCTGCCACTGATCTGTCCATGTGACCTTGGGCAAGTCACTTCATTTCACTGTTTCAGTTTCTTAATCTCTAAAAGGTGGTGGTTAGATTAGGTGATCTCTCAAGTCTCTTTTAGTATTAAAAGTATGGTGCTAAGCAAATTTGACTTATTTATATAAATTTATTGTTAGTATTATAGAGCTAGGGCTTGGAGGGAACTCAGAGGCCATAACCCCTCAATTTATAAATGCGGAAACGGATGTGTAGGGAGATTTAATGACTTACCTAAGGTCACATAGGTAATAAATAAGGGGCAGAGACTAAGATTTTAGGAATTCTACTTCAGCATTCTTTCTACTAAACCAAATAGGCAGAATATGACGTAGCGATTGATTTTGCCTAAAAAGATTATTCCCCAATTAGTTGTTAAGCCCCTTGAGCAGCAGAGATGATGTCTTATATGTCTAAATATCCTTACAGTTTAGAACCTAGTTGTAGCTCAATATGTTATTTGATGATGCTGGTATCACTGATCAGATTAGATGAAGTATATAGAGAGTTCACGCAATCCTAAGGTTGTCTTTATAGATATTATGAAGCATAAACAAGGAATCATGGTGATAGGGTTTGGTGTCCAATATTATCACAGTTAATTTGGTACAAAAAGTTTGGCTGACCCGCTGAGATACTGCTGCAGTGGATAGAGCACTGGGCCTGGCATCCTGAAGACCTGAGTTCAAACGTGGCTTCAGATACTTATCAGGTGTAAGAGCCTTGGCAAGTCACTGAACCTCTGTTCGCCTCAGCTTCCTTGTCTGTAAAGTAGGGCTAACAGCACCTACCTCACAGAGTTGTAATGATCAAATGAGATATATCTAATAAGAAGGTTGGACTTTCAAGTTTCTTTCCAGTTCTAACTCTATGATCCTATGAATTTATCATCTAAGAAAGTCACCTGATACTCAGAAAGGTGAAGGGATTTTTCTGTGGTTTCACAGACATTACTAAATGTTGGAGACTAACTACTAAATGTTAGGATTCAAACCAAGGTCTTCCTGATTCTAAGTCCATCACTTTATCCTCCACAATAAATTACTGCTGTGATCAGTATTTATTGATTGATATTGCACCAAGTGCCTCGATAATTCAAAATACAGGCAGTTAGATGGTGCAGTGGATAGAGTGCCAGGCTTGGAGTCAGGAAGATTCATCATTCTGAGTTCAAATCTGGCTTCAGACACTTACTAGCTGGGCAAGTCACTTAACCATTCCAGTATCTTTGCCAAGAAAACCCCAAATAGGGTCATAAAGAGTCAGACACAACCGAAACAACTGAACAACAACAAAATGATTCCAAATATTAAATGAGTGATTAGATGATAATGACAATTTATAATAATAATGACTATTCAGACTTCAAAATAACCTGGAAAGACTTACGTTATCTAATGCTGAGTGAGGGAAGCAGAACCAGGAGAACATCATACATGATTACAGACATGCGGTATTTGTGACGACTAACTTTGATAGACTTGGCTCTTTTCAACAAGAGAAGGTTCAGAGACAGCTCCAAAAGACTCATGATGGAAAAAAAAAAACTATCCACATCCAGAGAAAGAATTATGGAGTCTGAATCCAGATTGAGGCAAACTATTTGCTCTCTTTTTTTCCTTCTTTTTTGGTTTTGTTTCTTCTTTCTCATGATTCATTCTATTGGTTATAATTCTTCTTTACAACTTGACTATTGTATAAATAAGTTTAATTCAAAGATATATTAGAACCTATATCGGATTACATGCTGTCTTCGGTGGGGAGGGGGGAGGAGAGGGAAGGGGAGAAAATTTGGAACTCAAAAACTTGTGGAACTGAGTGTTGTAAACTAAAAATAAAAAATAAATTTAAAAAAAGCTTTGAAAAACCTTAAAAAATGATTAATGATAGTTGAGCTCAAAGATAAGCAGATCTGTCTGAGATAATCTGGTGATTGGTGAAGAAAAACTAAACCTTTACATTAACAAAAAGGAAGAATTATTTTATCATTTATATCATTATTGGTGATTTAGATATATCTGCCCAAAAGGCCAAAGACAGTGAGAAAGGCATGCAAAAATACTGATAGTATCACTTTTGGTTGTAGCAATCACCCTTACTTTTATGCTCCAACTCACTCCCATTCTGTCCCTCTCACCACTGGACAAGTGACTTAACCTTTCCTTTTGCACCGAGAATACAGCTCTCAGAGCAGTTATAATCTAACTACTACTTGGATAGCACAGGAGCAGCTGTGCAGATGCCTTTGGGAACATCCCCTGTCCCTTAAGCCTACACACCTTTTATCCTCCAGAACACCTGATGGCTGTGACAGGTTTTCTTCATGGGGTGGCCATGAACCCTGCCTCTCTTTACATTCCAAGTGGCACAGAGTGAGAATGTGGAAATAATTTGCCATATGCATCACCTATCTAATTGCTTTCCCCCAAACACTCTTATTTTCTGTATATCTCTATTTCTGTGAAGGGTATCGCCACACATACAGTAGCTCAGGTTCCACTCTCCTTGCAGATGCCCACATTCACATCTTTATGTTATCTTTTATAATATAAATTTGTATGCCACATTATATTTTATATTATATTTTACATCATATTTATGATTTATTCTCCTTCAAATCACACATCCAATCAGCTTCCAAGTGTCTTCATTTCTTCCTTTACAACTCTCACCTCCATCTTTTTTCTCTTTGCTCACACAGATGCCTACTTTATTCAGGCCCTCACCCCTGTTGTCTAGAACAGTGTAATAGCCTCCTTCTCCATTTCCCTCCTTCATCAAATCTCTCCCTTCTCCAATCTGTCCTCCACATAGCTGTCAAAGCAATTTTCCTAAAATGCAGAACTAACCATGTCACTACTCTACTCAGAAAACCCCAGTGGCTTCCTTTTCACTCCAGGATAAGATATTATTCCATCTTTATCTCATCCTTTTGTTTACTTTCCTCCATTTTATGTGTTTTAATGTACATAATAGTTTAGCAATACACATATATAATTTAGATATACATACACACATTGGAAATTCATGTTCCATATTGTTCTTTTTTACTGTAATGGGTGCTTAATCAAAAAAAATCAGGGGATCATTGCTCTAATCAGGACTTCTTAGCTTATAAACTTAAAAAAATGTATTTTGATAACTGTTTGAATGTAATTAGTTTATGTTACAATTCTATGTATTTTCTTTTATCTAATTTAAAATGTTATTTTGAGAAGGGGTCCATAGGTTTCACCAGATTTCCAAAGGGGTAATGACACATACATAAAAAGGATAAGAATTCTTGCTCTGGATAATTACTCAAAGCTTATTCTAACCTTATTTACATGACTGTCATTTGTGGAGATAAAATGACATATGCAGTTCCTGACTTAGATTTGGAAAGACCTACTTAGAAAATGTACTTTAACAAAGTATTTTATGTATATTATCTCATTCTATCCTTACAACAATCTTGGGAGGGGGGTGCTGTGATTATGATATAGGCAATATTGCTATTCCCGTATTTACAGATGAGGAAAAGAGCATAGAGAGGACACAGCTAGTAAGTGTCTAAGGTTGGATTTGAATGCAGGTCTACCTGACTCTGTCCATGGTACCACTCACCTGCCTCGACTCTCACTTTTCTCGTTTACAAAACAAGGATAATAATAGGAACTAACCCACAGTGCATTGGGAGGCTCAAACAGGAAAAAACTGATGTAAAACACCTTTTATAAGCTGAAGAACTTAATAAATGTTAGCTATCGTACTTCTCCCTATAGTTTGTTGATATAGAAGAGACATAAGACATTAAATGGTTGGTAACAATGTAGAACATGATACATAACAAAGAGAAACTGGATTTGAAGTCATGGGACCTGGATTCCAATTTTATCTTCTGATCTATCTTATCCTATCTATCTATCTATCTATCTATCTATCTATCTATCGATCTCTAGATATATGTCATCTTCATCAATCTCTAATCGTCTCTGTATCCATCAGTCTCTCTACCTAGATCCATTGATCAATCTACCATCTACTTCTATCTCTCTTTTTCTAATCATTTATCTCTCTATCCATCTCTCTGTCTCTATCTGTTAATCTATCTCTCTATCTAGATATTTGTCATTTACTTCTATCTCTAATCATCTATCCATCTATCTATATATCTGTCTAGTGGTATATTGAAGAAAATGCCAGACTTGGAGCCAGTAAGACTTAAGTTCAAATTCTCCCTTTGCTACTTTTTAGCTTTTTGACCCTGTGCAAGTCATTTAGCCTCTCATCCTCCATTTTCTCATCTTCAAAATGGGGATTATAATAGCACCTACCTTGCAGGGTTATGTGAGAATCACATGAGATAATACAAGGTGCTACATAAATGGTACCTATTATGTGCCTTGTGACCTTGGGAAAGTAATATCACATCTATGACCCTCAGTTTCCTCTTCTGTAAAATGAGAGGGTTAACTTGGATAACCTTTAAGGTCCCTTCCAGCTCTAAATCCAAGATCCAGGATTCTGTGATCTATGATCCATTCCTTCATTGAAACAGTAGGATTTTAGAGTGCTGAGCCTTCCCATGCAATACAGAATCCTGGGAAAGATGTCTAGCATCGGCCTTTGTATTACATGATTCTACTTCAATGACTGTATCTGGGTCACTCTAGTACTCACTCAGCTCTGTAAAGGTGAAGCTTGCTAGGTGTGACATTGAAGTGCACTAAATGGAAAGAGGTATATACAACTCTCAGTGCCCTAAAGCAGGGTCAAGGGTTATAAGATAACTACAGTAGGAGCTTACCTACATTGTGTGATTGTATCACCATTGAGAAAGCTGCCCTCTCCTAAAAATATCACCACCACTACCACTGCCTCCATAAGCATACATAGACACACATTCAGCCATTGGGTGATGCCCGACACTCACCATTTCTTTCTGTTAGCTTAAGCTTTTTCAGGCTTCCCAATTATAGTTGCACCTGGGAGGGGGTAATAGCTCATTTCTCCTTCAATGCCCTCTGTTGCCATTTTGTGAATACCCTCCTTGACGCAGTGGGGGAGATGGAATTTTTCATGCCCTTCATGGTATTCTCCACTGGAGACACACCAGGCCAGAGCAGCTGCTGCTATGACTGGGGGATGGCTATGCTTGCTTTAGGCTGAGAATAGCTTTTCCCTCTGCATTAGCCACCTGGTGACTAGTCGCCATAGAAGATTCTCTATAGCTATGCTAATGGCAACTCTGTTTGGTTCAATGTCTCCCCAGCACCGCACCCACCCACAATGTAGGCCATAGCCCTCTTTTTAGGCCTCATACATCAGTGGGATTAACATCATTCCCAACAAATTGCTGGCTAGGTTCAAGATACTATGCTAAGCAATGGTGATATAGAAAAGGAAGGCATGATCCCTAAATTAGAGCTGTGTAACCATGGTCAAGTCACTTAAACTCTCTGGGTTTCAGTTCCATCATCTATAAAGTGAAGAGATGGGACTAGGTCCCTCCCAGCTCTTAGTCCATGATTCTTTGATCCTATAGTTGAAACATTAGCAATATAATAATAACAATGCTTCAATGGCTCTGCGATCTTATTAATGAAGGCACTCTATCAGTACAGCCCTTCTTTTTCTTTTCCTCTTACAAGTCCTCCATGGGGGTCCATCCAATGTACTGAAGACATTCCTCTAGTTCTCTTGACATTGTGTGAATTTACACACACACACACACACACACACACACACACACACACACACACCGTATCACATAAAGTGAGCTACTTAATTTTGAGTGCCAGACAGGTAAAAAGGTTTCAGATATTGACTCTGACACTTAAACCCTTTGTGACCATAGAGAAGTTATCATACTTTTTAGAGCCTGATTCTGGGTTTAAATCATAGTCCTGATGCTTATTAGCTGAGTCACCACAGGCCAACTACATAACTTCTCTGATCATCGTTTTCCTCATTTGTAAAATAAGGGCATCCTCTTCATAGGATGGTTGGAAGGATCAAATGAAATAACGTATAGAAAATGCTTTGTAAAACTTATAGCATTACATAAACTCAATTGTTATTATTATTGAAAGCCAGCTTGGAGTATGGGATAGTAAGCTGGCCTCTGGGTCAGGAAGCTCTGGGTTCAATTGCTTTCTCTAGGACCTGATGATTATTTGAACCTTGGCAAGCAAGTTTAACCTCTCAATGTTCTAGGAAATTCTCTAAGAGAGTACAGGTGACAGGGAAGCTATCAACCTGCATAGGTAAGAGTTTCCTACACTGAGGAAAGCATGGGTCTGATCAGGAAAACAAAACTATTTTCTTTCCTTCCTTTCTGCTCTCTCTCCCTCTCTCTCCCCCTCCCTCCCTCCCTCCCTTCCTCCCTTCCTTCCTTCCTTCCTTCCTTCCTTCCTTCCTTCATTCATTCGTTCCTTCCTTCCTCCGTCCCTCCCTTCCTTCCTTCTTACCTTTCTATTTTCCTGCCTACCTTCCTATCTCTCTATCTTTCTACCTACTTATATTCCTTCCTTCCTTCCTGTCCTTCCTTCCTTCATACCTACCTATTTTTTTTACCTACTTTCCTACCTACCTTCCTCCTTCTCTCATCCCTTCATTCGTTCCTTTGTTCCCTCCTTCCTTCTGTTTTATTTCCTCTCTCCCTTTCTCTCTCAGTGTAGTGATGAGAACCAGCAAGATTTAAATTCAAATCTTCCCTCTCATTCCCTCTTTTATTACCTCTGTTACCCTGAGCAAGTCATTTAGCCTGTAAGGCTCAGTTTCCTCATCTGCTAAGTAGATATCATAATAGCACCCAGACCCTTGTTAATGATCAAATGAGTTAACACGAATAAAACACTATATGAATGTGATTATTTAACTACATATCTAGTTAGCTAACTATCTTTCTATCTGCCTATCTGGTTAGCTGCCTGTTTTTATCTCTGTCCAGTTAGCTAGCTAGTTGTCTATCTACCCAGTTAGCTAACTTTCTTTCTATCTAATATCTCCAAATTAGAAGAATCAAGCCATTTGATACGTCAGTGATCTCAGTGGATATAAGCTCACTCCCCATTATTTCAGAAGAAACATTATAGAAGTAAGAAAAAAACAGAGCATCAATTTTAAAGCACTAAGACGAGGATAGGGGGCCTGGAAGTTGGATGCTTAAGTGAAACCAAGGCAGAGAACTTCACAAAGACAAATGGAATAAACCCTGGCTCAGAGGAGCCTGGTGTGCAAGGAACAAGAGCTTCTGGGCTATTTCAACAATCAGTCCTAGCCCTGCTGATCAGACCACATGAAGCAGGGGCTCTCCCTACAGTGTGAACTTTCCCAGTATGAGGTCCTCGGGGGGCAGAGGGTATGGCAGGAGTGTAACAAGGGAGGTTCACAGAATGTCATATTTCCCTGTCATTTCATTTCAAGTCGCATAACCCACTTTGTAGTGGGCTCCACTCAGCCCGGCATCAGTCAGGCAGACGCATCGTTTCAAACGGCATATGTGCTACTCTGTATGCAAAAGATATCCATGAGTATTAACTAAGTTTGCAGGAGGAATTAGGATCAGTAATAAATGCTTTAGCAAAGAGGCTTTGGGGAATCAAAATGTGTCTTCGGGCAAAATTCTCATAAACTAGACATCATCTTTGATTTACAGTTTATAGTATTTTCTTCACTGTATCCAATATCCCCAGCTCCAGGGCTCCTGCACTGTCTGCTCTGATTGACTGCTGAAGGTGGGAGGGCAGTCCCATGAATTGAAGTTAAGTCAATGGAATTAGGAATTGGGCAAAACACAAAATTTCAGTTTTATACAAGACAGATCTGACAGTTTTTGGTCCCCTACCTCAACTGCCAAGCAGGATGCCACTCCCCAAAACATTACTTCTGTTTAGAGAAGAAGTTACTGACCTTACTTTTCTATACTATCATTTTATGGCAGGCAGAAGATGGAAGGTGACGCCTCTGAAGGCATCAGCCATTATGACATCTTTCCTGAAAAGCGCAATATCTGTCAGCACGGCTGCACTTGCCCTAGAATATTTTTCAATACAGAAAACCAAAGTAATGATTCACAAATGATATAATTGAAGTTCTTCCAGCTCCCAGCTGGTATTCAGAAAATATCCTCCTGAGTTCAGAGGGAGAGTGGCATGGCAGAGTGTCTCAGTGTTACATTTAGAATCATAGGACCTAGGTCCAAATCCTGGATGAGCGTGGGCAAGTTACTTGAACTCTCTAGGCTTCTGTTTCCTCCTCTGTCAAATTGGGGGTTGGACTAGATAACCTCTGAGGTTTCTTTAAACTTGAGATCCAATAAAGGACATTTTACAAAATATTTATGGCAGTAAGATAGAATGATAAACAACCAAAGTCTCTATAGCTAAGAAGACTGCTACAATACAATAAATATTTCTTAAGCACCTACTATATATAGAGCACTATGCTAAGCAGAAAACTGCAAGTTAGATAAAACTATCCATGCCTTCATGGGGATTACTTAAGGACTTTTGTGGAGTTGGGGGAGAGGGAGGTCTAGATCAGTAGAAGCAACTAAGTGGTATAACAGATTGAGCACTGGGCCTAGAGTCAAGAAGACCTGAATTCAAATCCTGCCTCAGATAATTTGCTAACCAGTATGACCTTGGGCAATTCATTTAACCTCCATTAACACCAGTTTTCTCAGATGTTAAAATTGGTTTTATTGGGTTAACCCCTATTTCCTAAGGTTGTTGTGAGGATCAAACAAAATAATATTTGTAAAGCTTTTAGTACAATGCCTGGCACATATAAGTACTTAAGAAATTTTTGTTTCCTTCCTTCCCTTTCTCAATGTGAAGAGTTTCTGGTGTGGAAACCCCATCAGTTCCACATTGCAACCTGTACTTAAAGGCCACAACTTAGTCTTAGAGATTTGCTTTGGAAGAACAAGTGGGTAAATATGTGTGTGTGTGTGTGTGTGAGTGCATATATTTATGTGTTTATATATATGTATATGTATATACATATATGTGTGTGTATGTGTATATATATATATATATATATATATATAAAATGAGCACAGCTAACATATCCCAATCATAAGGAGGCAAGACAAGTTGTAAGTTCTAAATGCTAGATTAAACTATTTTAATGCAAATGAATTATACTCATGCATGCAATATATCATTCAGTGTTAAATTTTTAAAATAATCCCCTGCAAAGGAAAAGCCCCTTCTCAAGTTTCCTTACCACAGAAAACAAATTACCCAAGTCCCCAAAGGTTAGGAAGTAGGAATTTCCAATTGGACATACACTAAACCACCTGGAACTACCTTTCCACCCTGGATAATGCGATAATAATTTAAGGTCTATGGTCTAGAAATGAAGTGAGTTGGAGTGGTGTTGCAGGAAGGTGATGACTGGGGATCCCAACAGGTCCACAGAACATAGGACAGCAGTCAGGCCTCCTCTAAGATCCCTACCAGGCAGCTAGGTGGGAGTACTGGGCCTGAAGTCAGAAAGACTCATCTTCCTGAGTTCAAATCTGGCTCAGACACTTACTAGCTGAGTGAGTCACTTAACTATGTTTGCCTCAGTTTCTCCATCTGTCAAATGAGCTGGAGAAGGAAATGGCAAACTACTCCAATATCTTTGCCAAGAAAACTGCAAACAGGGTCATAAAGAGTTGTACACATATGAAAATGACTCAACAAAAATAGGCTCATACCAATGTGGTATGAGTCTATTTCCAGGAGAGAGTATCACAAAATCGGGTGACTGCCTGGGCCTGATGTGACCTGGCTTTATAGTCATTCTAGCAAAGGGAATAAGGGATTATGTCATCAATATCCAATCAATATTTGAGTGTGTGGCAATTTGCTAATATATTGACAGTATCATCACAGGTGATTATCATGTATTTTGTAAACAACTGATAGCAAACATTCTTTGTTATCGGAGGATCAGAAAACATAATGTTTAGTTACATGTCAGGCTACTGTGATCCACATCTGATAATCATATTGATACTTTTCTTACATTTGCAAAGTACTTGTGGATATTCATAGTTATCTCAGATTCAAGATAGAATTGATCATGTCGGAATAGAGCTATAATGCTTGTAACACATCAAAGGTCAGAGGTGAATTTGAACATAGGTTATTCTGACTCTGAGGATGGCCCTCTGTGTATTTCACCACATAGTTTTTTGTAAATGAAAAATAAAACATAAATTCATAGAAAAGTGACTATAGATATAAATACCCAGAAGCTAACACCAGCAGGAAATTCTTTACCTTTAGGATCATATAACCAGCTTCTAGATAAGTATATATACTGAAAGAAATGAAAAGAAAGGAAAAAAGGAAAGAAGGAAGGAAGGAAGGAAGGAAGAAAGGAAGGAAAGCAGGAAGGAAAGCAGGAAGGAAGGAAAGAAGGAAGGAATGAAGGAAGGAAGGAAGGAAGGAAGGAAGGAAGGAAAGAAGGAAGGAAGGAAGGAAGGAAGGAAGGAGGGAAGGAAGGAAGGAAAGAAGGAGGAAAGGAAGGAAGGAAAGAGAGAGGGAATGAAGGAAGAGAGAGGGAGGGAAGGGAAAGGAGGAAGGGAGGAAAGAAGGAAGATAATTCAATTAATTCCTCTTCTGAGCTATGCCGGGTATTCTCAGGATGTGAAACAATTTTAAAGTAACCCAGAGGTCCTTTATTTAAAAAAGACAATAAGATGGTTAGCAGCAATGATGAGTATATTTTCCACTGAGAAACCTGATGTTATTATCATTAAGTAATTCATATCATTCTAAATGACTTCTTTGGAGTTTCAAACACTGTGTTCCCCTTGTCCCTCTCTCTTTTCTTTCCCTCCAAAGATTTCCGTTGTTGGCCTGAAGCTACGGGAAAGCTCAAGAATGTTATGTGATTATTTCCAACAAGATGTACTTGTTAGTAAGAGAATGTGTAAGTCTGTAATAAACAATATGAGGAAATAGAGGGGTAGATAGTAAGAGTGTGTTGGAGCAGTGACATTTTGCGCAATGATGGCTGCCTTCAGGTCTGTCTCCTAAGTCGATCACCACCTATCAATGGACGGAATGATAATCACTTTGGGACTTGAGAACTTTGAAAAGTGTGCTCCATTAACGTGAAATAATGCAGAAGGGCAGAACAAAACAGTTCCATAAGAGAGTTGCTTAAGCTATCCCCTAAAGGCTAAACATTTTTTTCAGGGAGCTTTTTGCTGTGTTTTGAAAGGGTTTATGTGAATTTCTTATGTATATTGGTTCCAGATCATCAGCTTCACTTTTGAATTTGAGATTTGCCATCTACAATAACTTTTCCATAAATTTCTTGGTTAATCTTTACAATTATAACCTTTGGATTTCTCTAAGACATAGCAACCCCCTGACTGAATCTAAATCTGACTCCAAATCCTGATCACTGCTTCTTAAATGGAAATGTATCAGATAAATAAGTTTCTTTCATCTCTGCTAATTATATTTTAGATTATCAAATATAAAATGCTACCAGATTAACACATACAGCGCTTCTTATCTTAGCAACTTTTAATTTTCCCTTTTCTGTTTCACCTTACGACTTCTGTTCCAAAGTCTCACAAATACTCTCTGTTTTAAGAACACAGAAAACTTTTACTAGGGATGCTTTGAAATGGCAAGATTCCCTCTTGCACCAAATGCAATAATATCATCTTCCATAAAACACAGCCTAAATTTAGAGAGAATTCTCCAGACTTATGTGAGTGGGAGCCAGGCCTTTTTACTTTTAACACTAACATGGTAATGTCATCACCCACCAAGAACAGCATGAGGTGATGGAGAGTGTTGGGATTGAAGTCAGGAAGTACTAGGTAAAAATCTTAATTCTGATATTTACTATTAGTGTGACCTAGGATGAGATATAGACTCAAAGAATCAGAGTTGGAAGAGACCTCAGAGACCCTTGAGTTCAACTCCTTCATTTTACAGGAAAGAAAATGGAGATGCCTTGAAGTTAAGTGACTTGCCCAATATCACACAGGTATTGAGTATCAATGAATCTGAACCTAGGTCCTTGACTCCTGAAACAGTAATTTTGCAATTTATCACTTAAACCAGGGCTGTCCAACCTTAGGTTTTTATTGAAACAATAGACAATGTTGTGCCTTGGAGAACTCCCTAAGCATTACCTATTAATTCATAGTGGTTTGTAAGCTACAATGAGAAATGACATAGGACAGTGCCTAGAAATGTCACTAGAAAGATGTATGTTCCCTCTACCATTGTAGGTTGGTATCATCTCTGTAACGTAGAAGTCTAGGAAGTTGCCTAGCACCCTGAGAGGTTAAATGACTTGCCTAGGATCTTCCTGCCAGCATATGTCAGAGATAAGCCTTGAGCTTCAAACCATCTTCAACTTCAGGTCAATTCTCTAGCCTCCCTAGTTGCTTTCAAAGGCTAAATTCCAGTGCTACCTTCTGCTTGAAAACCTTCCTAGATGCTAATGCCTTGCTACCCTCACCCCATCCCCCAGCTGCCTTGTATTTATTTTGTGTATACATATACACACATACATAGATACATACATACAATATGTATATATATACATATACATATGTGTGTATATATGTATATATGTGTATGTGTGTATATATATATGTATGTGTGTGTGTATATGTATAGTTTCTCAGGATAGAATGTAAGCTCCTTGAAGAGAGAGACTCATTTTTTCCTTCTGTATCCCCTGTACCTAGCATAGTGCCTATAACCTTATAGTTACTTAATAAATGTTTTCTATAAAGATTAATTATTTACAATCTTTGATAATATGTCTATGAAATTAAATAGGTATGAGACAAATCTTCCCTTTATGTAATACACAGATCCCATTTAATGGATTTAATATTTAATGTATAATAAATGTGGTGGTGGCTGATGGATGGTGGAGAACTCACACAGGGCAAATATTCACATGGTGGCCAGAAGTGATACAAGGACACTCTCAAGAGCTCTCTTAAGAACTTTGGAATTATGTGACATGGGAGACACTGGCACAGGACCATTCAGCATGGCATAACCACATCAGAGAAGGTACTGTGCTGAAAGAGCAAAGCAGAATTGAAACAGCTCAAAGGAAATGCAAATTGCGCAAATTTTAAAGTATCGACCCCAAATGTTCACACAGACCATTTATACCCAACCTGTGGTAGAGTGGTCTGATCAGCCACAATCTGACACATTGAAACTCAACTCTAGCAAAGAGATGTCATGGAGGGCAACCACAATAATAAATGTAGAGGGTCATATTGTCTAGTAGATAGTGCACTGACCTGGAACTAGAAAGATTTGGGTTCTAATCTTTCATCAGAAACATACTACCTGTATGACGAATGAAAAAATACATTTGCTAAGCACTTGCTATGTACCAAACATCAGGTCTACAAATACAAAAAGAAGGCAGCCCACACCTTCAAGGAGCTCATGTTTTAACAGATGAGGGCAATACATACAAGACTATGATGGCCAAGGAAGGGTGTCTTGGTTTAGAAAGTCACAGGGATGGGAAGTAGAGCCACAGGGAAATCAGTTGACATGCCCCTTCCAAAAACAATGGTAGTATTGGCTGATTACTCTTCCCAGAATAAGAGGTGGAAAGGGGAAGGAGAGTACATACCCAGGCAGGGAAGATATCTAGTGTAGAGAGTTGGATGGGATGCCACTCAACCTCTCTGATAATGGTTGCTCATCTATAAAATGGTGACAGTAATGTGTGCCTCATTGTGTTGTTTTGGGGATCAAAGGGGATAATAGAAGTGCTCTGTAATTCATACAGTGCCATATGATTGTGAGCTGTTACTACTTTATGCAGAGTGTACTGAACGTGACTCAGCATATTGTCATTAAAAAGGACCGTGTTTGTCTTGGCCCATTTTGCCTCTATTCCTCCTATATGTTATGTACTAAGCACATAACCCTCAGTAGTTATGAAAGATGATTAATAGCAGCACGAGTAAGATAATCAGAAGTTGTGATAGGGTGCTAACTGTCTGTTGTGACATTAAAACATGGAAGAATTCCTTGTCTGTAAAATGTTTCTTCTTTCATAAAATGGGAGGAGGGAAGGTTTGATTCAATTACTTCTGAGGTCCTTTCTGGATCTTAATCTGTGATCCTATGACCTGTTTCTGCTTCCATTTCAGAGCTAGTGCCCTTTGCCTTACCCTTTACCCACTAAATTCCACAAAATAACAGCAACCATCCATGTTGGACATTTTTGAAAGGTTACCTAAAGAAACTGAACTTTGAATAATAGAAAAAAGGATGCTAGTCCTTGAAAAGAGAGGAGAGATGAGGCACATCAAGGGCAGGATATTGCACATATTAGTCAAACTCGGTCATTGTGTTGACCATTTTTGTTTAAATCTTTGATGGGGGAGGGGGGTGGCATAGTGGATAGTGAGGGAGCCAAGAATCAGGATGATCTGACCTTGAGTCCTAATACTGACACACAAAGGTTTTGTGACCCTGGACAAGTAAGTCACTATTCACCTCTAAGCTGCATCAGTGGAGGGAGTTTCCTTTACTGGGATTTCCCTACACCAATGAAATCACAAGTTTTGTCAATTTAAAAAAATTGTCAGTTGCAAGAAAGGGAGTTCTGTTGGCAATGGGGTTTATCTAGAAATAAAATGATGTAAAAGCAAGAGTCAGCAATGAGTTTTTAAGTTGCCTAAACCCAGAACTTTTCAGGCAAGGTTGTGAAGCACTGGAACTCCCCTCTCTTGGACTTCCAATTGAGGTCTAAAAAAAAGACCAAGTTTGGGATGTAATACCCATCTTTCCCTGTTGGCTTTCAGTCCACAGTTGGACAGCTGTATCTGCAGACTGTGTCAGTAAGGGGTGGGAGTTCAGTCTCTGTTTGTATTGTGTTTGTGTTAGTCTAACACCCATGTCAAATCGCCTCAGCCCTTAGTATACTTGAAAGGTTCAGTCTGTGAGGTGGCAGAGAGATTTAGAGAGGGAGGTGGGGGCAGGGACAACTTCCATTGTTTCTTATCTCATTCAAATTGGATTGCCCATCTCTGGTACCATGTGCCCCACAAAGAACCATCCCAATAAAGATAAGTGATCTCTTGGGGGACATATAGTCCCTGTCAGCTTAGGATTAGTCCCCCACAATCTGTCCCCTAGTACTTTTATCCTCCCCCATTTAAAATAACTCCAGTAACAAAATCTTTGAATGACTCAGGAGATGGTGGGGGGTGGGAGGCTTCTCAGTATGATTGTCATTTTGGTTCAAAGAAGAAGAAAGAAGTTGATTTGATGCCTTGTGTTCCAGTAACAATATGTGAAAAGGTTCTTTTAAGTCCCTGATCCTTGTTTGTGGTAGGACCTAAAAGGATCTGAGCATTTAACAGCCTCACAGCGTTCTGCTTTTGAGCTGTTTTTCTTATTTATGTCCTAGTTGTTAAAGCTAGAATTGTTCCTTTATTGTTCAGTGAAGGAAAAGAAAAAAATGACAAATTGATATCAGTCCTTGCAAAGCGATGGCTCTGCAGTTAACATTTAAAAAAGAAAAAGTGACTAGATTCCTTTAGCCTGGAAAAGTTTGGCTTATAATATATATATTTTTAATCATTTAAAACAAACAAAAACATTTCCCAGGATGACAAATAGCAGTCTAGTGCCCTATAAGGAAACACGAATTAATGGAACAGGGAGAGTGAGCCCCCTCAAGCAACCAATTAACAAACATTTATTAAGTATCTTGTGACAGGCACTGTGGCTGGCACTGGGTATACAAGGACAAAGAAAGAAACAACCATTACTCTCAGGGAGGTTACAATCTATTGGTGGAGGTGAGATGCACATGTGGCTATATACAAAATAAATACAAGGCAATTTAGGGAGTGGGTCAGGAGAATACTAGCAGCTTGGAGGGATCAAGACATTCTTCCCATAGAAGGTAGCAATTGAGTGCCCTTATTGGAACAACTTTTATGGGGTGAACCAATGAAAAGGAGAATTATGGGTCAGCATCACCTTGAGGTGATGTGGCAATGCCTAGTCTAAACTAAAGACTCTTTCAGCTTACCTTGTGTTGTTTCTAAAGGCAGGAGTGAACCTCAGACTGTGTTTGATGCTCTCCAGACCTGGAATCATAGAGTAACTGACTGTGCCAAGGTGTTGTCTGAGATTAATAATTGATTTTTTTTAATCAAGTTAGGTCGTTACTCAGGAACATTGGATTTTTAGCAAGAAAACCTGGGTTCAAGTCCTCAATCTACATGTTATGAGTCTCTCTGGATCTCATTTTCTCATCTGTAAAATGAGGATTTGAAACTAGTTGACTTCTGAGGTCCCTCCAGCTTTAGGTCCACTATGCTCTTATCTGAACTGGAAATGGAAAGGATAAAAAGAAGAGGAAGACAAGGACAAGAGAGATAATAAAAAAGGAATTTGGGTTAAAGTAGTATTAACAGGTTGGAGGTAGGGGAGGACTTTCTTTGGGAGAAA
Organism: Trichosurus vulpecula; assembly: GCF_011100635.1. Taxonomy (NCBI): domain Eukaryota; kingdom Metazoa; phylum Chordata; class Mammalia; order Diprotodontia; family Phalangeridae; genus Trichosurus; species Trichosurus vulpecula. The sequence goes on along the minus strand of NC_050579.1, from coordinate 230,171,004 downwards.
TGGTGGTTCAAATCAGTGTATGGAAACACAGAGCATAGACTAAATGCTACCTTCAAAGAGGAGAGAAAAAATTAAATTAATACAAATGAATTAGATGGAGAAAAAGCCAAATTTAGTAATTATCACTTTGCATATGAGCTAAAGCAATGCCTCAAAAACAATAGCGAATGGAAGGTTACAAATTTAACAATGTATTACACAAGAGAAACATAGTTGAAACAAAATAACATGAAAATGAGGGGCCGGAACAAAATTTATTATGTATCGGGATTTCAAAAAACTGCATTTATAATCATAATTTCAGAAAATAAATAGAAGTAAACAGGGAAACTATAATGTACAGCATAGGTGATGAAACAGTATCATTTTAAATTTATTTGCACTGCATGGCATATTGTCTAAACTCTTAAAGTTAATGCTAATAATTGTAATATAACATTGAGTGTAGCAATAATTGTAAGAGATTTTAAAATCCCCCTTTCAAAACCAGATGAAACTTATAGAAAGATTTTTTAAAAGAAAATAATGAGCTGGGAAAACTATGTGGGAAAGCTCTGCCATGAACTCTTACTGTGAATATCGAAGATTATAGAAACTATTGGCATCAATATTGTGCAATATTGCAATACCAAAATTTCACATAAATATAAAAAATAAAGGAAATGTAAGCAAAAGATACAGATAAAATGAAAACTGAGAATGCCATAAAACGTAAGTAATAATGTTAAGAAGAATGACAAAAATGAGGCAACATACGAAATTTCATGGATTCAAGCTAAAGGCATTTTTAGAAGAAAAATATACACAAAATGGGAAAAGAGGATAAATGAATCGAAAGTGTGATTAAATATTTAAAGAATCAACAAATAAATGGGCTGTTCCAACAACAACAAAACATATTCTTGACACCTACTGTAGAAATAAATTTTAAAAAATTTAAGAGTACCAAACTCTAAAACAGGAAGAGGTTTTGTTGTTTTAAAAAATGACAGCCAAATTCAATAAAATATCACCGAATATGATAATAAAAATAAGAAGAAAATAAAACCACCAAGATTAAAATAGGACAAGGTAACTTCACAATAAATAATAAAGATAAATATCATTAATTGCTATGAAAAATCATTTTTGTGAGAACTACAACATATTTATTAAATATTTCTAAGGAAAAAGAGGTTAACAAGTCAACACCAAAAATTTTGTGAATACAATTTTGAATTTCAAGAGATGCATTCTTAAATATCCCAATTTGCAAGTCATATTTCTTGAAGGTGAGGAAATATAAAAAGTATTTACTTATGTATTACACAATATCTAAACTCATGTATAGTTTTAGCAAGTTATAGTAAAATAATAATTTGCATGTTATAACAAAATTTTACGCTATTGATAAATTCATATTTTGAAATGTTCTGGATGTTTTCACAAGCATTGTACATCATAAAAATAGCTGTTTATAAGCAATAACTTATCAGTGACTTGCTAAACAGTTTAACCCCTCTTAATAATTTCTATGACTGATAGGTCTAAAAAGCCTACAAAATATGACAGAGTAATCATGAAAAATTAGTGCAATCTCTTAAGCAATGCTATAACTAAAAGATTCTAAAATATAAATATCAAATCTGAAACTGTAAATGAAACTGTGGTTCTTAATGCAGACCAACTGTAGCAGGAAAAAAATGTGTTTGATAAACCCCACAAAATTGCACTATAGAAATCCTTTCAATAGTTTTTCATAATTAACCATTTTCCCATGCTGATAGATGCTTATTTACTATGATTCAATGGAATTTCAGCAAACTGAGAATTTAAAAGAAATAAAAGATGATCTACAAAAAAAAAAAAATCATAGCACCAAAACTAACACAATGAGAAATGGAGATATTAATCTATCCAGTCTCAAAAAGAAAAATTGGACAAGCCATAAGTGAACTCCCAGACAAAACAAAAGGAAACCAGATGAATTTACAGGTGAACTCATCATTGGTGAACTGATTAAATTTTAAAATATAATTCCCAGTAACCAAGAAAGAAAGCATTCTATCAAATTATTTTTGGGGGGGACAATTATGGTCCTGACATCCTAAGTAGGGAAGGATAAGAGTAATATTGATGCAAAAATATTAAATATATTAGCATAACAAAACAAAAATTATAGCAGCATATAAAAAAGTATTCGTTATGACTACATTGCATTTAAACCAGTGATACAACTTCCGGGGATCATTTAGTATAATTAATCCCACAAACAAACAAAAACCAAATCACGTGATTATATCAGTTGACACAGAAAAAACCTTTGAAAAAATACTTCCTTGACACTTTAATAGATCTGTGGTCTGATCAGTATGGCTAATCCCTTCAAAAATGCAGAATGCAACCCATCCAAACTCTTATCTTATGCTTTTCTTATTTACATTTTTTTCTACAAATCCCCTACAGGAAGTCTACCGAACATTCTATGAAAATTTTACTGGTTCTCTTAATGAAGCACACATTGAAGCAAGCATAATTATTCAACCAATAAACAAGGAGCCTTGCCTACTCTTTGCTCTTGTCAAATGACCAGACTGCCTATTTCTTTAATAATATGCTTCTCTGACATCATCCTTTATGTTTTTTCCTTTATGAAATTCTTGTTTGGTGGAGGCCATCTCCAGTCATCCTGATCTTTATCTTGCCACTGGACCCAGATGGCTCCAGAGGAGAAAGTGAGGCTGGTGACTTTGCACAGCCCTCCCTCACTTAAATCCAATTCACTTGCAAATCATGGCATCACCTCCCTAATTTCATGCTCCTCTTGGTTGGTATATTGTGGTATACTGATCCCCTCCATGTTCCTCTCCATTGCCCTTTCAATTCTTCAGAGACTGTTTTGTGGCAACACACTATATCTGGAAGAACATTGTTTTGAAAACTATCCTTTGTTTCAGGAAGAAACCACCCCACCATTGAAATCTGGCTACCAATATTATCACTCAATTGCAATTGCCCCCTGCAAAGCTATCAATGACCCCTTAATTAAGAAATCTAATGGCCTGTTCTCAACCCTCATCCTTCTCTCCATAGCCTTTGACATTACTGATGACTCTCTTCTCCTGGATACTCTCTCCTCTCTAGGTTTTCATAGCACTACTGTCTCTTGATTCACCTCTTCCCTGTCTGAGTCTGACTAATCCTCAGGCTTCTTCAATGCCTCTTCACCCAGGTCACACCCCTAGGGCTCTAGCCTAGTCCATCTTATCTTTTTGTGTCTACTTTCCTTTCTTCCCTCTTCTCCCTTCCTTTCTTCTCTTTTTCACTCTTCACTATCTCACTTGATGTTTTTATCAGGTCCCATTGGTTCAGTTATCATTTCTATGCAGATGATTCCAAGCTCTATCTATAGTCTCTCTCCTGAGCTTCAGTCTGGCATCACTAACTCCTTTTAGACAACATTGCATTGAATGTCTAATAGGACTCTCAAACCACATGTTCCATACAGAGCTCATCTTTTCCCCCCAATCCTTTCCCTCTTGCTAGCTTTCCTATTGCTGCCAAGGACTATCATTCTCCCAGTCACCCAAGCTCTCAACTTCAGGCTTATCCTCAGCTCTTCACTTGCTCTTACTGAGGTGTATGCTGGAACCAGTTTGTATTGGCTTGCAAAAGCCAATTGTTAAATTTTCAGCATGAGCATTTACACCTCAGAAATTGACAACAGCTACAAATCGGAGGTTGGTTTATTATTTAGTTGGTTGTCTAAACTTAAGAAAGTGATGGAAAAAATATTAATAATTCAGATTAAACTTAAAAGTATGTCCTGAATTTTGGGAGAGTCTTGAACATTTTCCAGCACAAGCTTGCACCTCACCCCACATGTCCAATTCATTGTCAAGTTTTCTCATTTCTACCAACATAACAATGCCCATATAAGTCCCCTTCATTCCACTCACACAGCTGCCACTTTCGTGCAGGTCCACTTGACCTCATGCCTGAATTATAATTTTTTTAAAAATTTAAATTTATTTTTGTCACATTTTAAGTTCCAAACTTTCTCTTTCTGTCCTTCCCCACCCTGCACTAGAAAAGGTGTACACACATACACAAAAACATGCACAATATATGTATATATGTGTGTATGTACGTAAGTATGTAAAACCATACTATAGATACTTCTATTTATCAGTTCTATCTCTGGAGGCAGATAGCATCTTCCTTCATAGGTGCTTTGTAGTTGGTTCGAGTATTTATAATACTCAGAATAACTCAGTTGTTCACAGTTATTATTCAAACAATACTGCTGTTACTGTATACAATGTTGTCTTGGTTCTGTTAACTTGACTCTTCATTATTTCATGTAAGTCCTTCCATGTTTTTTTGTTTGTTTGTTTTGTTTTGTTTTTGGCAGGGCAATTGGGGTTAAGTGACTTGCCCAAGGTCACACAGCTACTACATGTATCAAGTGTCTGAGGTCAGATTTGAACTCAGCTCCTCCTGACTTCAGGGCCAGTGCTCTACTCACTGCACCACCCAGCTGCCCCACTTTCCATGTTTTTTTTAAAATACACCTGCTCATAATCTTATAGCACAGCAGTATTCTATCACAATCATATACAACTTGTTTAGCCATTTCCCAATTGATGGGCATCCTCTCAATTTCCAATTCTTTAAGAGAGATTCTATAAATATTTTAGAATATATAGGTTCTTTTTTCTTTTTCCCTGCTCACTTTGGGAAACAGACTTAATAATGATATTGCCAGGTCAATGGGTACACACAGTTTTATATAACTCTTTGGATATGTCTTCGTTATTGTAAGAGCTTTCTAATCAGCTTCCCTGGCTCAAGTTATCCATCCTCTACTCAGCTACCAAAAACACAGGCCTGACTATGTCACTATGTGTTAATAAATTCCAATGGTTGCCTATTACCCTCCAGGATAAAATCTAAAAGTATCTCTTTGTCTTTTAAAATCACTTACAATCTGGCCTCTTCATACATTTCTACCCTTCTTACACTTTATTCTCCTCTAGATATTCTATGATTAAAATGGACTGGTCTATTTGCTCTTCCTGACACACCTAGCTCCCACACAAAGCTCTCAACAAAAGGTACACCTATTCCTTTGTGTTGGCAGCCCCTCAAGCCTAGGATGATTTCCCTCCTCACCTCCACCTTCTGGTTTCCCTGGCTTCATTTAGGATTCAGCTATGATTATACCTAGTGCAGGAGGCCTTTCGCTGTTCTCCTGAAATGCTAACACTTTCCCTCTGAGATTACCTTCCATTTACATTCTATATACATCATATTATATACAATTTTTGCATTGTCTCCCTCATTAAAATGTGATCCCCTTGAAGGAAAGAACTATATTTTCTTTTTCATTTTTTTCATATCCCCAAGACTTAGCCTCATGCCTGGCACATAGAAAGCATTTAATATAATCTTGTCAAATGACTGATTGTAGTCAGTAAAAGCCTGCTACAATTTCTGTAAGGAAACTCAGTCTGGTACTACATCTCTTCAATTCTGGGCATAGTTCACTGTCCATATTCAAAATCTACCCAAGAGAGATAGATGATGTATCTGTCTCTAGACAAATAGATATATAGATCATATAGATGATATATCTAACTCTATGTCTATATCTATACGCACATAAATATATGTATATAGAGAGAGAGACAGACAGAGATAGAGAGAGATTCATAGATATAGATATAGATGATATAGATACATAGATGGATATATCAATATCAATACAGATATATAGAAAGGCAATATGGCATAGTGAATTGAAAGCAATCTTTAAAGTAAAAAAGCCTTGGTTTCAAGTATCTCCTCTACTACATGATAGCTTTCTGACCCTGGGAAAGTCACTTAACCTCTCTCAGTCTCTGTTTCCTCATCCATAACATAAGGAGATTGGATTACATAACTTCTAAAGTCCCTTCCAGCTCTCAGTCTGAAAGCAGCTGGTACAAAGATCTAGTGGCTCCATGCTAAGTCTAGCTCTGCTCATTTATTTTAAAACCCTAAAATTAATTGCATGCAAGGGGCTTTCTTTTATCTTTTATCTTAAACCAAGAATTAGCATTATGTACAAAAGAGAAATACTGGAAGTTTTTTGTAGTAAGTATAGGAAATGTTATTGTTACAAAGAGAAATTAAAAGTATAAACATTGGGGAAGAATAAACAATTATTCCTAATTGGAAAGACATGAATGTGTACTTAGAAAACCCAAGAGAATTAGCAAAGGAACTAATAAAGATGATTAATAGTTTTAGTAAAGTAGCAGGATTCATAATAATTCCATGAAATTCCCCATAATACTAACAAAAGCCAGGAAGAGAAGACAGAAAAATAATCTATTCAAAATAACTACAATTCAGTAAAATATCTTGCAATTACCCTATTTATTCAGGGTTCATATGAATTCAGCTACAAAACACTTTTTTACCGAAATGAAAAACATTTAAATAAGTAGTGGGAGAGTTATGTTCATGGTTTGGTCATGATAATGTAAATTTTAATAATACCCTATAATAATAAAGATTCACTAAAAAAAATAATAAAATTTATATCATTTAATTAATTAATAATTAAATTGAAAATAATAAATTTAATACTACCTATAAGAAAAAATAAAATAATAGAGATTTAATTTTATACCAGTCAGACTAATAAAGTGGTACTTTGTCAAACTAGACAAAGGTGATATTTAAAAAATAATTTAGAGAAATAAAAGTTCAGGGACTAAAATGGAAATAAGGAACAAGAGCTAGTAATGAACCCAATCTAGCACTACCAGATATCAAACCATATTATAAATCAATAAGCATCAACACTATTTGATAATTTTAAAAAATAGAAAAGTAAATAACTGGGAGAGATGAAATAAACAAATTTAGAAACCAACTAACGTGGTAGCTCAGTGTTTGATTTTTAAAAAGCACTAAGGAAATGAGTCCTTATTACATAAGAACTGCTAGGAAAACCGGATGATAGTTTGAGATCATTACCTTACAGCACATACCACAATAAGCTATAAATAGATATAATTAAAAAATATGAGGTCACATGATTTAAAAGAAAAAATAGACAACTATAAGTCATACTGTTTTCATAACTGTGGTTACAGGGATAGAAGATCACACACACACACACACACACACACACACACACACACACACAAACACACATACACACACATTCCAAAAGAGAATATTTAAATTATATACAATTTTTTTAAAAACAGTGCAACTACTATTACAAAAAGATGCCAGAAGAAAATTTCTTTGCACCAAACATCTCTAATAACTTTTTGATATCTAGATCATCTAGATTGGTATAAAGAAGCTATGGCCTGTGCCCCAAATCTGGCCCACTGCTGGTAAAAACCATTCATGGGCCATGAAATAAAAACAAAAACAGGCAGGCCATGATTAAATTTGGCTCTTAGATTGTAGTTTGCCAACCATTGAGCTAGAGTATTGATGCAAATATATAAGAAAAGCCATCTCCCATTAGCTAAATGGTGAAAGAATATAAAGTTTTTGAAAGAAAAGCAAATTGTAAATAACCACATGAAACAATTTTCCAAATTAATGAAATAATAATAATAATAAATAACATCAGTAACTGAACTGAAAACAACTCCGAGATTTCACCTTCTGCCCAGGAAAATTAGCAAAGATGATAAAAGATAGAAAGAGTAAATGTTAGGGAGGCTGTAGGAACACAGGCATACTGATGGCCGGCAATTTTCATATGCTGTGTCTGACATCCAGTTGGTTTTACTTAAGTGTTTTTCTCTGTTATAAGGAAGGGTTCTGTGTGGGAAAATGGCTATTGGGAAGTAACTGTGATGTATAAAACAAAAAAGCATCAATGAAACTTTAAAACAAAACAAAACAGGGTCATTTATGCCTCTTCAAATGTTCCAGCCAAGTATTCAGAACATTTCTTGTTTACAAACCTTTCAAAGCACCAGGGGAGGAAGTACAAAGAGAGAGAAAAATATGCATATTTTCTCCTTAAAATCTCAAGGTGAGCTTTAATATCTGGGGTTATGGGGACATAAAGAAGGACATACACATGCCTGTGTGATATCAATGCATTTTCATATAGATAGATAGATATCTATCTATATACATATCTCCTTCATACACAAACATATATATGCCCATCTGTGCTGTGTGTATATGTGAGATATATGCATACAAATATATGTGTGTATATATCATCCATACACATATACATATATGGATGACATGTATATATAATTTTCATATATAAATCCTTCCTATATATGCACATATACACATGTGTACACATGTGTGTGTAATGTGTGTATATATTTTTCATATACACATACATATACACATGTGTATGACAGGCATGCCTGCTTTTTCATATCTGCATTCTTCATATACATAAATATGCATGTGTATATATGAACATACTATGCACATATATATTTACATATACATTCTTCATATATATGCATATATACATATTGTGATGCATATGTATGCATTTTCATATATATCCTTCACACACATACATGCGTATACATATATACATTGATGTGTATATTTGCATTTTTCATAGTTATATTCTTTGTACATTTGCACCTGCATAGACACATAATAAAAATACATACATATAGTATACATATATATAATGCATATATGTACATTTTCATATGTATATCCTTTACACACATATAAATGTGATGTTTTCCCCAGTAGTTTCTGAATGATTCATTTATTAAAATGACTTTACTGTGACTTCTAAACTAGGTGTTTTGTAGGACAGAACCTGAAAGGCCCAGTTTAGTGGGAGGTGTCTGCATTTTCCTTGTCACAGGGAGACTTTTTTCCAGATATACACACAAGGATGTGTCTTGACACTGAGCAGTTCAGAAGGCAGTAGGTAAATAGATGAATCAAAGCAAAGCAAACCCTGGGGCACATTTCACTGGACTGCAATCAGACTGGGGTCCATGGCCAACTCAAGTGAAAAAAAGACAGCTGAAATCTACTGTCCACTCAAGTGCAATCTCAGGATATTCCACTGTATTGGGCAGAGAAAAGTAGATTGGGGATTAATAATAGCTCCCAATTTGCTTGTATCTTAAGCCCAGTGCTTAAAATAAGCCCATTAAGTGATAAACATAAAGACCATTGCTCCCATTTTACAGAAGGTAAAATTGAGGCTCAGAGAGATTCATTGATTTATCCAGAGTCACAAAACTTTTTAAGTTTTGAGCTCTGAAACCAGTGAACATACTTTTTATTATGCTTTGCTGTGTCTTGTGACATGCTCTGCCTTATATTGGGCCTTCTATCTACAAAGGGGGAAAAAAGAGAAGCCATATAGGCAAGTATATAAAACAAATGCAACCATATGGAAGATAATGTCACATGCGTTACAGCCTTATGACTACTTAAAAAGCTGAGGTGTGAGTTGCATTCTCCAACAGTCTTTGTCAAAAGAAAGAAAGGGTCTTTTTTAAGGCCTGTAGCTATGCAGAATATGCTTCCTCTTCTATAAAAGGACAGGAAGAGACCAGATGATCATATCTGATGATCTTCCCTCTTTGACTTGCTATGAGCCTTTGAAATAATCAGTCCTAGAAACCAGACCTAGCAGGATATATCTATATCCCATGTTCAGTGTTGATCTCAGAAGGCAGCTCATTAGTCACTGAATTTATAGCACAGAGTTCTTAAATATTGAATTTGCATGAACAAGTCCAGATCCATCCTTTTTGCATTTTTTAGGAGAGGGGAATAAATGGTGTCTTTCCTTGTGTCCCATATTCTATCAAATCCAGCACCTCAGCCTCTCCTCTCCCTATTCCTTCTTTACCTCATAAATCCCTTTACCTGATAAGTATGTTGGAGTTCTAGTGTGGGGTCAAGCTTGAGCAAAGATGCTGGCTGTCTGTAGACTGGTGTGATTTGAGGGGCGTGGGAGAGACTCCCACTTCCCAAATAGTTGTTTCATTGATGCTGGAATTTTTTTTAGCTAAGGACTTTTTCCTCTGTATCAGGTGTTGCCATCTTCCTACAACCACCTTCAAAATGAAATACTTAATAAAAGTGGAATATATTGAACTGAATACATTTGCCAGTACTTTTATCCAGACGATAGAAGAGACCAAAACAGCAAGCAAGTATGGGGAGAGGTAAAGTCTTGGGGAAAGTAGAGTGAGAAGAGATGCTGATAGCGAAGAGAAACTTCTTTTTTAATCCAGAATAATCAATAGGGTCCCAAGACCACATAGGATCATAGATTGAGAGCTAGAAGGGACCTCTGATATGATCCAGTCCAACAATTTCATTTTACAGATGAAGACACTGAGGCCCAGGGAGATGAAGTTATTTGCCTGAGGATACACAGGTAGTAAGTGGGATTTGAAACCTGATCCTCCAGCTCCAGAGCCCTTAATCTCTGGAGATTTTGCAACTCATCTAGTTCCACCTGACTTGAATAGGAATATCTTCTAAAAACATCACCAACCAATGGTCATCTAGTCTTTGCTTCAAGATTTGCAGTGACAGGGAAATACCTTCCTAGGCAAGGTCCTCTTGTCTTGATAGGATTCAAGTTAATTTCATTAAGTTCAGTGTAATTTGGTTCAACAAACCTCTGTTGAACACCTGCTCTTCATTCATTCAGTCATGTTCAACTTCTTGTGACTCTGCGGACAGTAGCAAGCCAATACTGTCGGTGGAGTTTTCTTGGCAAGGATGCTGGAGTGGTTTGCTATTTCCTTCTCCCCTGAACTAAGGCAAGCAGAGGTTAAGTTACTTGCCCAGAGTCACACAGCTAGTAAGTATCTGAGGCAGGATTTGAACTCAGGTCTTCCCGATTCCAGCTCTAGCATTCTACCTATTGAGTCACCCACCAACCACCTACTATGTGCAAGATGCTGAGCTAAGTAGCAGAGATAAAACGTAAGAGCTAACTAACCCTTCTCTTTAAGGAGCTTATAAATTGTGGTGGGATAGGAGAAGAGGGATCATATAATTCGGTATTTGTACAAAAGAAGTAAATTCTAGAGAAATTGAAGACGAAGGGAACATAAATAGTGGGGTCGGGAAAGGCTTTCAAGAGGTAAATAAAGGTGAAGAAGGAGGGCATTCTAGAAGGGGAAAACAGCCTACCCAAAGTCAGGGAGGTGGGAGATAGGCAGCAGAGGGTTGGAAAATATCCCTCCAAAACTATTGCTCTTCTGATCTGTGTTTAGTTTGCATACAAAACAGTGATATAGAGAGTTTCTTTCTGTTGATGCATTGTAAAAAAAAAAAAAAATCCTTCAGGGCAACATTCCAATACATTAAGATCAGAGACACAGATAGACCAGATTCCAAGCACTCTTTCTCCCAAGAGAAAGCCACAAACAAAACTTAAAGCACAAAATGACCCCAGTTTTCCATCACACTTATTTTTTTTTAATAATTTAAGTAAATGATAGCCAATGAAACTTTGATATATTCATCAATGTCACACCTGGGAGGGGCTTTACTGATCATCTGCATTCCCTTCATTTTAGAAAGAAGAAAAATACTCTGTATTTGGAACCAGAGGACTCAGGTTCAGAGTCTGGCTCTGTCACTTAACAGCTTTGAGAGCTTGAATAAATAACTTTCTCTGGGACTCAGTTCTCTCATCTATAAAGTGAAGGGCTTGGGCTAGATCAGTGGTTCTAAAATCCTTTGCTCTCAGGACCCCTTTATACTCTTAAAAATTATTGAGGCTCTCCCTCCAAGAGCTTTTGGTCATGCGGGTTTGTATCTATTAATATTTACTGCATTAGCTATTAAAACATCTTAGCATTCATGCGAAAATAATTTGGACTTTGAGGACTCCATGAAAGGGTCTCAGGAACCCCTGGACGATATTTTGAGAACCACTGGACTATATGAATTTTCAAGCCCTGTCCTGCTCTATATTTAAGTACCTATGAAATTAATGACAGAATGAGGGCCAAAAGCCAAGTCTTCTGCCTCCTAGTCTAGGGTGCTCTCCCTGTGGTTTCTTATTTTAACTAGCAGATGAATTGTAATGGAATACCTGAAGCACATTGTTGAGCAAATTTCTTATTTTCTTCAGGGCTTTTGTTATATAGCTCAACCTAGGAGACCCTGATAGACTGCTATTACTTTAAATCTAGTCCAGAGGAGGGTAACATGGGGCCTTGAGGCCACATGTGGCCTTCTAGGTCCTTAGGTGCAGCCTTTTGACAGAGTCCAAGTTTTACAGAACAAATCCTTTTATTAAGGGGATTTGTTTTGTAAAGTTTGGATTGAGTCAGAGGGCCACACTTGAGGACCTAGAGGGCCACATGTGGCCTCAAGGCCACAAGTTCCCTACCTCTGATTCTAGACTTGTCACTAATTATGATTCTGGCCTCTCCCTGCCCTTCCTGCACCCCAATCCCCACCAACTTCTAGCCCACTTAGTCTCTACCTCAGCCCCTCAACCCTCAAACCTCCCCTTCCCTTACTATATACTCTATCCATACGGAAAAACATTGATTTACATAAAACCAGGAAACTTATTCCAAAATGATTTCTCAAGTGTGATAGTCACCCAACCATGCCCCCAGGCTGCATCCCATAAATTAAAGCTTGTTTTTGGCTTGGTTTATTATTAAAGTCTGGCTATTTACAGAATGACACTGTCCTCGTCTTGCCTGAAACTATTTGCAATCTCTACCTGGAAGTATTTACAGGAAGGATTTAAAATATCAGATCTCTTCTCTCTTTTTCCTGAACCACTAAATTAAGTCTAAAGGAAACAAGTAGCATGATGTAATGAAAAGAATGCTGAGTTTGAAATCCAAGGATTGTACTTTGAATTCTGGCCACCTCATGCGTAACCTTAGGCAAATCCCTTAGCCTCTCTAAGTCTCAGTTTCCTTGTATATAACCAGAATTGGGGCAGGACAGCTTCTAAGGTTCCCTTCAGTTAGAAATCTGTTATTTAATGGCCTGGATTCAGGTCCTGATTCAAACTGGCAAGTCCCTCAGAGGTGTAACCCTTCAAGATTGAAATGAATTATATTATTAGTTATTTTCATGAGTATGGAATAGAAGCAGCAGTTGTAATAGTAGGGATAGTAATAGTAGCAGCAAGGATAGTAGTAGTAGTAACAGCAGGAGCAGTAATAGTAGCAATTGTAGTAGTAGTAGTAGTAGTAGTACTAGTAGTAGTAGTGTTGGTGGTGGTAATGGTAGTAGTAGTAGTAGTACTAGTAGTAGTAGTGTTGGTGGTGGTAATGGTAGTGGTAGTAGTAGTACTACTAGTAGTAGTGTTGGTGGTGGTAATGGTAGTGGTAGTAGTAGTACTACTACTAGTAGTAGTGTTGGTGGTGGTGATGGTGATGGTGATGGTGCTGGTGGTAGCAGCTCAGTTCTATTCCTTACTATAGGGCAGCTAGGTGAATGTGCTGGAGTCAGAAAGACTCATCTTCTTGAATTCAAATCTGGCCTCAGATACTTACTAGCTGTGTGACCCTGGGCAAGTCACTTAATCCTGTTTGTCTCAGTTTAATCATCTGTAAAGTGAGCTGGAAAAGGAAATGGCAAACCACTCCAGTATCTTTGCCAAGAAAACCCCAAATAGTTTCTTTCAATTTCTCTGCCAATATGGCAGAGGAAAGGCAGGGACTAACCTTAGCTCTCCCAAATTCCCCTCCAAACAACTTGAAATAATGCCTCAAAACAAATTTCAGAGAAGCAGAACCCACAAAAGAATGGAATGAAACAATTTTCCAGCCCAAGACAACTTAGAAGGTGAACAGGAAAGTGTATACTCAAAGCCTCAAAGAAAAATGCACATTGGTCTCAGGCCCACAGAGAATTCCTGGAAGAGCTCAAAAAGAATTTTAAGAATCAAATAAAAGAGGTAGAAGAAAACATTGGGAAAAGAAATGACAGTGATGCAAGAAAGTTGTGGAAAAAGAGTAAAGGAGGCACAAAAATATACTAAAGAAAATAACACCTTAAAAAATGGGATAGACCAAATGTAAAAGAGGCACAAAAATCCAATGAAGAGAACACCTTAAAAAGCAAATTGGCCTAATGAAAAAAGATGTACAAAAATTCACTGAAGAGAAGTACTTTTTAAGAAGCACAATTGGTCACATGGAAAAGGAGGCACAAAAATTCACTGAAAAAAAGATTCCTTAAAAAATAGAAGTAGCCAAACAGAAAAGGAGGTACAAAAGAAAATAATCCCTTAAACATTGGAATTTGGCAAATCTAAGGTAATGACTCCATGAGACATCAAGATGCAATAAAACAAAAATCAAAAGAATGGAAAAATAGAAGAAAATGTGAGATATCTCATTGGAAAAAAAAAAAAAAAAACTATTGACCTGGAAAATAGATACAGGAGATATTAGCTAAGATTTATTGGACTACCTGAAAGCCATAACCAAAGGAAAGAGTCTAAACATCTTTGTTTTTTCAATAAATTAACAAGGAAAACTGCCCTGAAATTCTGGAGCCGGAGGAGGAAATAGAAATTGAAAGAATTCGTTGATCACCTCCTGAAAGAAATCCAAAAGTGAAAACTCTCAGGAATATAATAACCAAATTCCAAAGCTCCCAGGTCAAGGAGGAAATATTGTAAGTAGCCAGAAAGAAATAATTCAAGTATTATGGAGCCACAGTCAGGATTAGATACTAGATTTAGCAGCTTTTACATTAAAAGATTGAAGAGCTTAGAATATGATATTCCAGAGGGCAAAGAAGCCAGGACTACAATCAAGAATTATCTACTCAGCAAAACTGAATACAATACTTCAGGGTAAAACAAGGATATTTAATGAAATAGAGGACTTTCAAGCATTTCTGATAAGAAAAGACCAGACCTGAATAGAAAATTTGCCTTTCAAATATAAGATTCAAGAGAAGCTTAGAAAGGTAATCAAGAAAGAAAAATCATGAAGGGTTCACTAAGGTTAAACTGTTTATAATTTATGTGGGAAAATAATAATTATAACTCTTAAGAACTTTTTTCACTACTAAAACAGTTAGAAAGAGTATACATAGAGGCCACAGGTATGAGTTGAATAAGATGCACTGTTATCTAAAAATATAAAATTAAGGGGTGAGAAAGAGGAATACACTAGAAGAAGAGGAAAGGACAAGGTAGAATGGGGTAAGTTATTTCACTTAAAAGAAGCACAAAAGAATTTTTACAGTGGAGGGGAAGATGGTGAAGGGGAGTGCATGAACCTTACTCTCATTGGAATTGGATCAAAGAAGGAGTAACATACATACTCAGTTTGGTATCAAAATCTACCTTACCCTACTGGAAAGTAGAAGAGGAAGGGGATAGGGAGAGCAGTGATAGAAAAGAGAGTGGATTGGGGGGAGAGAGTAATCAGAAGCAAAACACTTTTGAAGATGGACAAGGTAAAAGAAGAAACACAATAGGATAAACAGGGAAAGTGAGATAGAGGGGAATACAATTAGTAATCATAAATGTAAAAAAAAATTTGAAGAAATTTTCTCTGATAAAGGCTTTATTTCTCAAATATATAGAGAATAGCATTAAATTTACAAAAATTAAAATCATTCCCCAACTGATAAATGGTCAAAAGATATGAACAGGCAGTTTTCAGACAAAGTAATTAAAGCCATCTATAGTCATATAAAAAAATACTCTAAATCACAATTGATTAGAGAAATGCAAATTAAAACAACTCTGAGGTACCACCCCTGTAATGGTAATGAAAATGGGAAGATCTTTCCCATCCATGTGCTTAAGTCACATGGAAGCCTAAGTCACATGACTTTGAGTTACATGAAGCCTGTGGTGGGAGGAGCTTGTTGAACAGGTGGAACAGGAAGGGATGGAGCAGGAAGAGTGGAACAGAGCTGAGAGGAAGTGACATGGAGATGGGAGAGAGAGAGCAAGCACAGGGAATAGTGTAAGTGAGAGAGGGAATGATTTTGCCCTTGTTGTGGGAAGGCCCTAATAGAGGGATGGCTTGGGGATGGTGGTGCCCCCTGAATTGCTAATATGAAGAGACTTCTTTGTTGCTATGATGGATTTGGCTTTCTGGTGTTTGAATAAATGTTTTGTGTCTGTCTTCCATGTAGAGAGTCTATTATATTTTGCGATTCAGAACTATGCCAGCATATTCATAGTCATTGTAGGTGCTGTGAATATCACATTGGTGCTACAACCCCACAGTTATCAGATTGGCTAATATGACAGAAAAGGAAAATGACAAATGTTGGAGGGAATGTGGAAAAATTAAGACACTAATGCATTGTAGGTGGAGTTGTGAACTGATTCAACCATTCTACAGAGCAATTTGGAACTATACCCAAGGGTTATAAAACTTTGCATAACCTTTGATCCAGTAATACCACTACTAGGTCTATATCCCAAATAGATTTAAAAAAGAAGAAGAAAAAGATCTATACATACAAAAATATTTATAGCAGCTCTTTTAGTGGTGGCAAAGAATTGAAAAAAAGGGATATTCATCAATTGGGGAATGACTGAATAAATTGTGGTATATGATTGTGATGAAATACTATTATGCTACAAGATGTGATGAAGAGGATGCTCTCAGAAAAAAAAATCCTGGAAAAAACTTATATGAATTGTTGTGAAATGAAATAAGCAGAACCAGTACAGCACTGTATATAGTAACAGCAATATTGTATGATGATCAATTGTGAATAACTTAGGTATTCTGAGCAATACAATGATCCAAGACAATTCTGAAGGATTTATGATGAAAAATGCTATTCATCTCCAGAGAAAGAACTGATGGAGTCTGAATGAAAATTGAAGCATACCTTTTATAAACTTTATTTTTCTTGTAGGGTTTTATTGGTCTTTGGTTTTTGGTTTTCTTTCACAAAATTATTAATATAGAAATATGTTTTCTATGACTTCACATGTATAACCTATATCAAATTGCTTGCCTTCTCAACGAGGGGGAAGGGAAGAGATGGAGGTAAGGAGAGAATTTGGAATGCAGCATTTAATGTTAAAATGTTTTTGCATGTGCTTGGGGGAAAAATAAAATATTAAATAAATTTTTAAAAAATTTTCACACACATACACACAAAGAAGACCCCCCCAAAAAGTTGACATGGGTGAAAAATGACTCAACTGAACTTATTTTACAGGTGAGGAAATTGAGTCCCAGGTGGGGCAAATGACTTACCAAAGTCATATACCTATTAAGTTTCAGAGGTAAGATTTGAACCCAGGTTCTACAGGTGAATCTGTTCTAATATGATGATCATTCTATGTTAGTATTTGTAAAGTATGTCTTGTGCAAATGGCAGGATGAGTTGGAGAGTGAGAGCAATTGCCTGACTATTCTGAGCCAATTAAAAATAAATAGCCAAAATAAGAACAAATAAGAACAACCCACCTCCATTGAATTATCAATATTAGCTACCTACATTGAATGAACTCATTAGAGTATAATACCTTTTTTCACATCACTTCTGCTGATTTAGATTCAAAATGGGTATTCTCAAAGCACCTGTGGGGAGATAAAGTAAAAAGATAGAAATCCTAATTAGGTTTCTATTCACATTTATATATAAATAAACATATTTAAATTGTTCAAATGAAATAGCAAACATAATTCTGGAAGGCAAATTTTCCTTCCCTTATTCCTTGCTCATTTGCGATGCATTTCAACTGAGATGCAGCCACAGTGGGAAAGTGAGCAGGATCCTTTCTCCCCTCATGCTTATGGTGACCATGAATGACAGGTCACCTTCTTGGAATTTCCATTGGCTCAGTGAGTCAAGGAACAAACAAGACAGTGGAATCAAGTAAGGATTTCAGTCAAAAGACAAGAGTTAATATCTGGGATCCACCATTTATCAACCATGTGACTATGGATAAATTATTTAATTTCTCTGGGCTTCAGTTTCCTGCTTCGTAAAATGAGAATAATACTGTCTGCATTTCTTATCCACAGGATTGCTATGAAGTTCATTCTTTTGTGAAGGATCATACAAATATGAATTATTACTTGTTAAAGTGATAAATGGAGCAATTCAATCCAATTTATTTTATCAGGCATTCATCGAGCACCTACTGTGTGTCAAACACTGTGTTAGGTCCTAAGGATAGAAAGACCCCCCCCAAATAGACTGGCCTCTGCCCCTCAAGTAGTTTGTATTCTACTGGATATGAGGGAAAGGATACTATACTCATAAAGACCAGATAAATACATAAATGCATACCTGCTTATATAATTACATGCCTACATCAGAGGGAAAGAGAGAGAAACAGAGAGAGACAAAGACAGACAGAGACAGGGTGATTGGGAGCGACTGGCAAGGGGAAAATCAGTATTGTGGCACATAAGTTGAGTTTTGAAGAAAGCTGAGGATTTTATGAGATCAAGGTAGGGAACATGCATAGGATACAGCTTATGCATCTGAGATAGAAGATGCATTGTCAAAAAAGGGGGTTGCTATTTGCCAATTTTCTTCTCAGCTGAAAGGAAAACAAGGTTCCTAAAGACAGATGGGTGGAAACACTTGAGCTATAACTTTCTTTCCACCAGCTCTTCTATTTGATTTTACATAACATAGCTTCTTTTTCTTTGCTTTGAGCTTTTCCATGAAGTGACCTTGTCTGAATAAGAATGTCACTCAAATTCTACCTGTGTCTGGATTAGGCAAGACCTACAGAGGGTTGCCTGGGAAAATTTGGAAGGGGTCACGGACTCTGGAGCTGCAGACCTCCAAAAGAGTGAGCAGAGGAGGAGCTTTGTGAATGAGGGAAGGTTATTAGCCCTCTCCATCCTGAGGCTCCCCAACCACCAACTCTGAACATGCAGCCTTTAAATTCTTCCAACAGGAAAAACTGGGCTAAAGTGTTTCAAAGACCTATTGACTGATGATAGTGGCATAAGCAAGACAGGTTGTTGGATGCTGTTGTTTGGGACTTTGTGGTTTGCTTAGAGTTGCGAAGATGTGGCCAAGAGCCAATAGCTTTGCCTCCCAAGCAGGGAAACTTGCCGTAGGAGATAAGACGCTCTGCTCCCAATGTCAGGATTTCTTACTAGCCAAATCTAATGGGAAAGGTAGTTGCCACATCACATCAGTTCAAAAGTACATGAGGCCACACAGTGTAGTTGAAAGAGTATGGAACTGGAAGTCAAAGGGCCTGCTTTCAAATCCCAGCTTACTTGCTACCTATGTGACTATGGACAGACTCCTTCACCTCTGGGACTTTAGTGTTCTCATCTCAACAATAAAAGGGTTGTCCTTGATGGCCTTACTGGATGCACCAGCCACAGCATCAGAGAAAAAGTCGTAACTGACTAATAATAATACAAGCTGGCATTTACATAATGATTTAGGGTTTGCAAAGTGGTAATATTATCTCATCTGACACTTACCTTTTGTTGTAGGTGCAATCATTCTCCCCGTCTTACAGATGAGGAAACTGAGACTGAGAGGTCAAGTGAGTTGCCCAAAGTCACACAGCCCCTGTGAGTTTGAAATAGGATTTGAATGTATGTATCTTCTTAATTCCAGGGGCAACATTCTATCCATTGTGTCACTTAGCTTCCCCTGAGTTTACAGGGAACCACGGAGCTCATCTAGGCTAATCGTCCTGGGCAACTGAGGCCCAGAGAGGTTAAGTGACTTATCTGATGCATATACTGTTAATCGGTGGTGTAGACAAGACTAAAACCCATCTCTTTACTCATCCTTAGAGATAATGTGGTATGCTCCAAGGAACATTCATTAGTTTTAGAGTCAGAAGACTTGCCTCTGTTCATTCAGCAAAGCACTGCTCTAGGAGTTGAGAATAAAACGATGACAAGGACCATGTGTACAAGAAAATTGTAAGAGAAAAATAAATTCACAGACAACAACAGAAACTGAAATAAGTGCAAAGGGAAAGTCTAAGCCAGTTGACTTTAGTGAAGAAGAGCCCTGGATTGGGAATCAGAAGATGTAGGTTTACATTTTCATTCTTCTACCTATCATCATCCTTACTACTTACTACATCCGCATCTTTAGAGAAATTATTTAATGACTCTAGGTCTCCATTTCCTCATCTGTTAAATTAAAATGATGGGGTAGAACAACAGTGCTCAAACTTTTTTGGTGTCAGGACCCTGTTACAATCTTGAAATTACTAAGGACCGTCCAAAACGTTTTGGCTTGTGTAGGTTGGATCTATTGATTATTACCACATTATAAACCAAACCATGTTAGTATCATGATGAAAAAAAGTTTTCACCTCAAAGACCCCCCCGCAAAAGCATCTGGGAAACTTCCAGGGGATTCCCAGAACACATCTGAAGAACTGCCGGGCTGCATGAGCCTTCTATTCTAAATTTATTACACCATGCTATGAGATATTTGAGGGAGATTCAAGTATCAGGTCAGATCCTTGCTTACTGCAGAACTCTGAGCAAGTCACTTACCCTTTCTAATAATGTATTCTAATAACAGCTAGTATTTATAAAGGGCTTTAAGGCTTACAAAGTCCTTTACAAATATTGTCTCATTTCATCTTCACAACAACCCTGGGAGACAGGTGCTATTAGCATGCCCATTTTACAGATGAAAAACTGAAGTAGACAATGGTTAAGCCATATAGCTAGCAAATATCTTAGGGCTAGATTGAAAATCCAGTCTTCCTGACTCCAGGTCCAGCACTCACTCTATCCACTATGGCACCTAGCTGACCTAATTTCCTTATCTGAGGAATGGAGATAACACTCGAATTATTTGTCTATAAAGGTGTTTGTGAGGAAAGTAATTTGTAATTCCTAAAGTGTATTGGAAATGTCAGCACCTAATTTCACTATGTGTAATAGACTACGTCCTCATAACTTGGAAATGCCAACATCCGTGTTAGTGACACTCTCACACCTTGATAATGACTCAAGCACTAAGAGCTTTTGATTGTCCCATCTACCCTCACAGTGTGTATCAGGTCTTATGACCTCTTCCCCACCCCCCGACACTGAATGTTACTAGGGTCTAATACTTAACTGGGTAACCTTGGGCAAGTCACTTTCCCTATTTGAAATTCAGTTTCATGAACTACAGAATGAGAGTTTTTCTAGATGACATTCTGGCTGTAAATCAATGCTATTTTGACCATGTATGCATCAAAGTCCTATAGTTTTGATTTGCTACATGTCCATCTAGTGGCATGAATGAGTAATTCATATCTTTCAGTGTCTAAAGACCTTGGGAGAGTGTGGGTGACTATGTGAAGGCTTTGAGCTCTTTGGAAGAACGGTAGTATAGGTCGTATCTCCTTAACAGCAAAGATCAGTATGATGACAAAATAAATCTGAGTGTAAGGAAAAAGATTTCCAATCCAGATTCAGATTGCCAAGGTATTCTTATCCAAAGCAGGTTAATATTTATATGAATTATTTCATTAACTAATATTATACTCAAATTAATTCTATTTATTCCAAGGTATATAAGTAGTAATATTTATCACAACAAAAATGCAGTGTGTAAAAATGATTGGGACTCACCCAATGGCATGTGGGAAGATAGGATTTGATCTACCATTAGACGGAAACTCTTCATATTTAATCATTTTTTAAAAATAAATCAAGCCAATAAATTCCCAGAGTCCTTGTTTTGTTATGATGTGAAATCCTGAGTGTTTCTCTCGATCTCTGTCCCTCTGTTTCTCCCTCTCTCTCATCTCTTCAATCCCTCACCTTTTTTTCTCTGTCTCTTTCTCTTTCTAATCCCACCCCATCCTGCCAGCTTGCTAAATCTCACTTCTCACTGTCATCAGGAGAACTGGTGAGATCATGGGGTTAGCCCTAATTGTAATGTATCAAACGCTGGGAGCGACCATCACAGTATTTGATCAAAAAGTCAAGAAGAGAGATTCATCACACACACACACACACACACACACACACACACACACACACACACACCATCTCACTCCACCCCTATACACAGAGACTCCTGCCTGGGCCCCCTGTGCACATTAGCATTGGACAGGACAAATGGCCTATTTTCGATCCCTCTAAGTCAGCTGCCTTGCACGTGCCGCTGCCTCTCTAATTCTCCATTGTTCTCCCAGCCACGTAGCAGCAGGAGGCAGGGGACATGTGGAGCCACTCTCACCCTCTGGCCTCAAACCCAGGCCTTTTCATCACACCACAGACAGACACTGTCCACGAACCTGAATGGAGAACTGCAGCTTCCCCTCCTCTGATGGCTCATTAATCTGCCCGGTCATACATTCCTCTGGCTCTTAGCCACCCTTCTCTCTCTCCCTCCCCAGCAGGACAAAATCAGGGTGGATCCTCTTCCTCTAATCAGTAAGTACAACTCAAGAACTTCTTGGCTTGTATAACAAACAGCAGAGTCTAGGACAGAGTGTGTTCATGTAAATCAAATGTCAGGACGTACTTGCTACATCAGGTACATTGGTGCCCTCTTCAACTATAAACAGAGAAGCGAAACTGTACCCCTTTTATATTTAGCACAGTACCTAGAATGTTCTGGCTCCTTATTTTACATACACTCTTATATGTAAATTCTTTAAATATATAGATTTTAAAGAATAGCATAAGAGAGAGACAGCATGGAGTAGTAACTACACAACTGGCCATCAGGAGAGCAAAGTTCTAGTCTCTTACACAAACTGGGCCTGTGATCCTGGGTGAGTCACTTAACTAACTTTTTAGTGGCCTAGACCAGCGCTTCTTAAACTGTGTGTGGATCAAGAGGGGTCACAAAAAATTTGGCGACAGTAAAAGGTTTCTGAACATGCAGCGACCAAAGATTAATTAAAAATCAAAAACTTAATGAATCCGAGGTGTTTCTGGAAGCACTTGCCGGTGTTGCATCGATGAACAACTTCACGGAAGTTTTGGTTCTGAACACACAACATGTGCACTTTGCACTGCACGTGCCATGATACCACACAATGCCAACTCACACTGCAAAATGCAAAAAGGGGTCTTGAGTGGAAAAAGGTTTAAGAAGCCCTGGCCTAGACAGCTCTGTAAAGTGACTAGCTGGGGAACATGTGCTGTAAGTAAAGGCAGCTAGGTGGTGCAGTAGATAGAACACTAGACTTGGAGTTAGGAAGACCTGAGTTCAAATCCAGCCTGTGTGACCCTGAGCAAGTCACTTAATCTCTACCTCAGTAAAATGAAGATAACAATATCATCTGTTTCCCAGGGTCGTTAAGTGCTGAGCCTAGCAATGCCTGATCCATAGCAGGCACCACATACATGTTAACTAATCTGAGAGGGGACGGCACTAGCAATTAGAAGGACCAGGAAAAGCTTGCAAATAGTGATTTGAGCTGTGTCTCGAAAAAGGCAACGAAACAAAGAGGTGTAGGCGAGGATCCAGAACATTCCAGGCATGGAAGACAGTGAATGCAAGGGCATGAGATGAGAGATAGAGTATCATGTACAAGGAATAGCAAGGAGACCAGAATGACTGTATCTTAGAGGGCATGGAAGGCATAGAACTTAAGAAGATTTGAAGATGGGGAGGTGCCAGACTCGGGAGCTTTTAAAACTAAACAAAGGACTTTATATTTGATGCAAGAAGTCATGGGCAGCCATTGGAATTTACTGACTAGAGGTGTATGTAGGGAGGAGGGGGAAACAAGAGGAAGGACTAACATGGTAAGATAATAATTTAGGGAAATCATTTGGCAATTGTGTGAAGGATGGATTGGAGTGGAGAAAGAATTGTGGCAAATTGACCAATTAGAAGGTTATTGCAATAGGTGGAAATATGGAACATATGCATATGTGTGTATACACACAAATACACATGTGTATGTATGTATGTATCTAAATGATTCTAAACTGAACATTTACTGTTTAATGAAGCAAATTCTCACGTCAGTTATTTAAAGGGAGTTCCAGAATGTTCCTGAAGTAGCTGAATGACACCCTTGTCAACCCTCCTTAGGGTGCTATCTAAATACTCAGAAACAGCAATTTCCTGAATAGTACCCCAGGGGTCTGAAAGAATCTTGTTCAAACGGGACTGTTTCTCCTACTTTTCTGCAACGTCCTGAGTTTTTTCCTATGTCTTTGGTGTTTCTATTCATCTGCTACCCATCTCTACCTTTGGAATTCTGCCCATCCTTCCGTGCCCAGTTTGAGTGCCCACCTATTCCATGACACCTCCTGCCTCCTGACTCCCCAAGCTGGAACTGATCTCTTTCTCTGAAGTCTCAGCCCACTTGGTAGGGGATATGGGAGGCACGTAGTACACAATACATGCTTCTTGGATTGAATTGAATTAACTTTTTTAATGTAAGAAAAAGATTCGATAGTTTAAATCTTTGAGGTAAACCTATGAGATACAGTATTCTCTTCATTTTGTGTATGAGGAAGCTAAGGCTTAGAGAGGTGAAGACTATGGCCCAAGGGCACATAGCCGGTATAAACTGGAGCTGGAATGCAAAGCCAAATCTCTCACTAATTACAAATCTAGGTCTCTATGCCAGATTACCTCCCAATTTGTTTTCTTCAAAGATGTCCCCTTGCTCTAGGTCACATTGTTCTAGGAGCTATCCCACCCCAGATGAAAATTCTTTTATCCCTGTGTACTTGGGGGCATCTTCTTTTTAGCTCAATAGAAATCATGTGCAATATTTCAATAGATTCCCTGTTTATATACTCTGCTATGAGGGAAAACATTTAGTAAGCATCATTTTACTTTCTCCTTTTTAGGTTGGATTACTTGTATAGTTGAAGTAGCCAGATGGCTCAGTGAATAGAGCCCTGAGCCTGGAGTCAGGAAGATCCAAGTTCAAATCTGGCTGCAGATACTTATAGCTGTGTGATCTTGGGCAAGTCACTTGGCCTCTGTTTGCCTAGGAGGCAGATAGGTGACTCGGTGGAAAGAGCACTGAGCCTGGCATCAGAAAGACCTGAGTTCAAATCCAGTCTCAGACACTTCCTGGCTGTGTGATCCAAGAGAAGTCACTTCAGCTCTGTTTGCCTTAATCCACTGGAGAAGGAAATGGCAAATGACTCCAGTATTTTTGCCAAGAAAACCTCACAGACAGTATGGTCTGTTGCATCAGGAAGAGCAGGACATGAACAAACAACTGAACAGCAACTACTACTTGCGTAACTACAGCTGAGGAAAAAAAGGAGATGCCACCTGAAAAAATATTTAGCATTCCTGAAATACCAAGAGACCAGGAAAATGCATGTAAAGTGGCATGCCATGCTGGGTGTAACAGATAATTATGGACTTAGAAACAGAAAAATAGGTTCTAATCCTACCTCTGAGCGTTACTAGCTATGAGAACCAGGGCAAATCACTTCAGATATCTCAGACTCAGTTTCTCATCTATAAAATGAGGGGGTTGGACCAGATGGCCTCAAAGGTCTTTCTAACTTTAGATCTAAGATCCTAAGAAAACTCATCCTCTGGACTACCTGAGACTATAGTGCACATTTCCAGATGGTCAGTAAAAATATTTTGGTAGCAGGAGAGAAATACCCATTTTGCATATAGATTATTCACATGAAGAAGTGTAAGCCCAGGAGCAGGAGTGAAAAAGAGCTAAGACAGGGGGACAAATATGGCTATTTCTTGACCCCCTCCCTCTGTCCCATCACTCCCTTTCTGTTTTCTGCTCTGACTCATGCTCACATGGCATGGCCCTAAGGTTCATGAACAACACAATTATGTATAAAATTTCTCTACCCATACAGGGGATAAAAGAATAAGCATCTCTCATGCTTTCTGTCCCTCCCATCACCCCATAGCACACATTCATTCCTCCATTTTGCAGGGGCAGAGCTGATATCACTCTAAATACTAGAGCCTTGAACACTTGGTATAAGAAAAATAGCATGAAAAATATGTGAAAATGGATTGCATTTATTGCCTGTACCTGTCTTGCATTCTCAACCTATATTGTCTTTTCTTTCCTCCCCAATCCAGGCTTTGTCCCTCTCAGCTACCCAGAACCCTTTCAAAGTACCAGGTCCATGTATAGTTGTCCTGAAATCACCAAGTGCACAGACCTTCCGGTATAAAGCTGGTATTGATGTGAAGGCATCTGTTCATTGTGTTTCCTCAGCTGTCTTCCTCATGGTAAACACTTTGGATCTCAGTATTATTTTGCTGGAGTACCCAAGAAGGTTTGAGGTGCTCTGAGAGGTTTGGAATTCTGGCAACCTCATCTAATGGTGAATAAAATGCTCTCTGGGAGTTAGGGAAACTGAATAGTCTCCTGTGTTCAACCACATACTCCTATGAGGCCTTTGGGCACCATTTTGTTTTCAGTAAGAAGTTCTTGGCCAAATGGTACCCTGGTGCCCAAAAACGTTAATGATTTGGCTGCTTAAACTGCAAACATTTTATTGACCCTGGCTCATTCTGCTTCCAGATAAGATTGTATAAAAAAAATCAAAACTAATCCTAAGATTTGATTACATTTGGGAAGAAATCTCTATTTTTTTGAGAGTTTGCCGTACTGTGTGATTTAAATCTTTGTACCATGCTAACGGTAGGTTAAAAAAAAAACATTGCTGTGGGAACTGAGGTTTGCTACAAGTGCCCTTTGGAGAATACAAACCCATCATATTTTATCCACTTGTTTGTCCAAGCTACTAATAAGGCCTACACAGCATGTACAGAGAGCTGCTCTATATAACTGGTGGCAAGATAGAGATGCACGGATCAGAGAATCTGGGTCAAAAAGGAGAAAATGGTACAGACTTCCTGGACATGCACTGAGGAAGATTCATTGCTCTAGGCAATCTATGATAAGAAGTTACTAAGGGAAGAAATATGAATCGATCTCTTCCAGATTCAGGAGCTTGCAGCCTATTCCAAAGAGAGAAGGGGGAGCCAAAAAAAGTTAGAAAATTAAAATAATAAAATGTTAAACTTTGATAATCTCTTTATCATTCATATTTTCTTTAGTTCTCTCTTTGATAACTGTCAAAGATGAAGGTAACAACTCACAAAGTATCTCTTTTTGTGTGTTTTAAATGTATTTATTTATGCCTCCTTTAAAAACAGCAACAATAGAAGATATCTTTTATTGACCTCTGACTTTTGTATCTCTATCCTTGAGCATTTTTCAGGGCCAGTAGTTTCATTTCCAGTGCCCAGTATGCTTAGATAAGGTTACTGTCATAGGATCACATACTTGGAGCTGCAAAAGATCACAGAAGCTATCCAATCCTACTCGACAAATAAAGCAATAGAAGCCCAAAGACGATAAATAACTTACCCAAGGTCACACAGGTAATCTAGTACTCTTTCAAGACAGCATGATTTATTCAGTGGAGAGAGCACTAGACTTGCAAATCCTGCCTCAGACACTTCCTAGCTGTGAGACCCAAGAAAAATCACTTAACCTCTCTGTGCTTCAGTTTCTTCATCTGTAAATGGAGATACCTAACTAAAAGTATTAAAGTTTGAAGGTCAAGTGAGATAATGCATAGTAATGACAATGATGATGATGGTAGTGGTGGTGATGATGATAATGATGATGGTGGTGGTGGTGATGGTGGTGGTGGTGATGATGATGGTGGTGGTGGTGATGATGATGGTGGTGGTGGTGGTGGTGGTGATGATGATGGTGGTGGTGTTAGTGGTTGTGGTGGTGGTGATGATGATGGTGGTGGTGGTGGTGGTGGTGGTGATGATGATGGTAGTGGTGGTGATGATGATGATGATGATGATGATGGTGGTGATGGTGGTAGTGGTGATGGTGGTGATGATGATGGTGGTGGTGGTGATGATGATGATGGTGGTGGTGGTGATGATGATGGTGGTGTGGTGGTGGTGGTGGTGATGATAATGGTGGTGGTGGTGATGATAATGGTGGTGGTGGTAGTGGTTGTGGTGATGGTGGTGATGATGATGGTGGTGGTGGTGGTGGTGGTGGTGATGATGATGGTGCTGGTGGTAGTGGTGGTGGTGGTGGTGATGGCAATGATTATGAAACTTGTAAACAACACCTTGAAATATCTTTTTGTGGAAGGAGGCAGAGATATATTCTAGAAATACCATTGGATGAGTATGAGCAATGAAGTAGGCAAACACTGTGGGGGATACCAGAGATGTATCATCAGGAGATATGGCTTTCTGTTTGGAGAAAGATTTACCCAAATGAAAATATTAGGCAATAGAGTATATTGAATTGAAATTAGCAGAAGATTATAGATCCTAGAGCTGGAATGTCCCTTCCTTCCCCTAGCTACCCTGCTCTCATGCTTGATGAATTCCTCCCTATCCTTAAGTCCTGTATATCCATCATTCTCATGCACTCCACAAACTAGTGCATAAACTCAACTATTCAGTCACTTCCTAGGCAGCTAGGTAGATAGAGTGCTAGGTCTAAGGTCAGGAAGACTTGAGTTCAAATCCATCCCCAGATGCTTACAAGCTGTGTGACGCTGGGCAAGTCATTTATGTCTGCCTCAGTTTCCTCAACTACAAAATTGGGATAATAATAGGACCTACCTCCTGAGGTTGTTGTGAGGATCAAATGAGATAATATTTGTAAAGTGCTTACTTAGCACAGTGACAGGCACATAGTAGGTACTATAAAAATGCTTACTCCATCTCCTAATTGGTCTCCAGTCTTTAACCTCTCCAAGCCATCCTCCATACAGCTACCAAAGTGATATTATTAAAGCAAAGGTCTGACCACGTCAGTCTTTGTTCAGAGAGCTTCCTCTTTCCTCTGGAATAAAATACAAATTCTTTTATTTGATATTTAAAGCCCTTCACAACCTGGCCCCATAATACCTTTCAAGGTCATGGTAGAGTCTACATTGTGCACACACTGGCCTAGTTGCTGTATACCACATTCTTTCAATCACCTCTGTGTATTTGCAGACTTTGGCCAGAATTGTTCTCTCGCTCTCGCTCTCCCTCTCCTTCTCCCTCTCCCTCCCTCTCTCTCTCTCTCTCTATCTCTCTCTCTCTCTCTCTCTCTCTCTCTCTCTCTCTCTCCTCTCTCTCTCTCTCCCCCTCTCTCTCTCACCGACCAGCTTCCTTTAAGTCTCAGCTTAAGTGTTATCTCCTAAAAAAGGCCAATTCAGGTCCATCCAGAGGTGTAATGGTGGCAGAAAGTGAAGAAGAATTAAGAAGCCTCTTGAAGAGGGTGGAAGAGGAGTGTGTAAAAGTTGGCTTGAAGCTTAACACAAACAAACAAACAAAAACACCTAAGATCTTGGCAACTGGTCCCATCACGTCCTGGCAAACAGAAGGAGAAAAAAA
The DNA here is from genome assembly GCF_011100635.1 of Trichosurus vulpecula. NCBI lineage: Eukaryota > Metazoa > Chordata > Mammalia > Diprotodontia > Phalangeridae > Trichosurus > Trichosurus vulpecula. The sequence goes on along the minus strand of NC_050579.1, from coordinate 230,141,754 downwards.
TAGAAGCAGTGTCAGATTCCATACACTAAGGCTCAAAGATCACTGAAGACAATGCCTGCAGCTATGAAATTAAAAGATGCTTGCTCCTTGGGAAAAAAGCTATGGCAAATCTGGACTGCATGCTAAAAAGCAGAGACATCACCTTGCCAACAAAGGTCTGTACAGTCAAAAGTACGGTATGGCTATGACAGTTGGACTATAAGGAAAGCTGAGTGGCACAGAATCAATGCTTTTGAATTGTGGTGCTGGAGAATACTTTTGAGAGTCCTGTGGACAGCAAGGAGATCAAGTGGGTCAATACTTAAAGAAATTAATTCAGGCTACTCACTGGAAGGTCAAATACTAAAGTTGAAGCTTAAATACTTTGGCCACATAATAAGAATATGGAACTCATTGTAAAAGATCCTGATGTTGTGAAAGACTGAAGGCAAAAGGAAAAGGGGACAGCAGAGGATGAGATGAATAGATAGTGTTATGGAAATAATGAATACAAACTTGAATAGATTTCAAGAGATAGTGGAGGACAGAGAAGGGCCTGGCATGCTATGGTCTGTGGGGTCACAAAGAGTCAGACACGACTGAACAACTGATCAACAACATTATTAATAGTTATTGAGTATGAGGCCATGGGAAGAGGAAGAGGTAAGATATTCATAACTTCAGTGTATTACTGTCTTCTGTGTCTAGAAGTGGGAGTCAGAATAGCTACCTTCTTTGTACACCAATCCATTCAAAATATGTTCAGTCACTTTTAGTCATGTTTGCCATTTCCTTCTCCAGCTCATTTTATATATGAGGAAACTGAGGCATACAGGGTTATATGACTTGTCCAGGGTCACACAGCTAATAAGTATCTGAGGCTGGATTTGAACTCAGGAAGATGAGTCTTCCTGACTTCAGGCCTGGCATTTTCTCCACTGAGCCATCTATGTGCTTTCATTCAAAATAGTGTAGTGTAATGGAAAGTATACTGGTTCTAGGGTCAGAGGACCTGGGTTCAAATTGTACCTCAGATGTTTACTCCCTTTTGGTGTTTACCTTTGTGAGCCACACTTTACTCATCAGGAGTTGGACTAGATGGCCTCTGAGTCCCCTTCCAGATCTAATCTATGCTATTACTCCTTCTTTAAGCAATTAAAACAGAACAACAACCAAAAACGTCCTTTCCTTGATGCCTTTTCCCTTGGTCCTTCACTATCATCTCACAGACCATATTTTGTAAGAAAGACAATTAAACAAAATTAAATGACTTAGTAACTGGGACTAGTAACATATGCAGCATTCTGTATCTGTAGCCCCCCACACCTCTAACAAAAGGAGAACAAATTTGCAATTGTCCTTGATAACATTCTTCCTAGGTTTGTAAGGTAGAAACAGAAGAACCCTGTTTTAAAAATTGGAAAGCAGAGACACAGAGAAGCTCAGTCCTGTCCTGAGCCTAGATTTGTTACCCAGCTTTCTCTCCTTGGGCCCCCGGGCCTTAGTTTTGGTGAAAATTGTTCAAAATGTATGCACACATTAATTAAATTTTTATTGCAGGTCAAATACATTGCTAGAATTATGCAGATTGATTAGGAAAATTTTATTTCTACCAAAAGAGTCTTTGAAAAATCTTTGGGTTGTTTTAGTAGGTACCTAATGTGAACCCACTAACACAAAGGAAAAAAAGTGGATTTCTTCTTGAGCTAAACTGTTGCATGAATCACAGTTGTGGTGCAGGTGGAAGGGAACAACTTTGTCTCTCTTAAGTTCACTTGCAGGCACCAAACTGCTATTTCTTGAGAAGGGAAAAAGCCTAAAGACCGTGGTAACCTTTCATTTTGAGAGGTGGTGGGAAATATGTCATTTGATCATCTAATGACCTCTGGCAGATGAATCTAATTGACAGGCTCAGAGGAGCAAGAAGCAAATTGTTTTCAATATCCGCTGGCCTGCATTCGATCCTTACCTCCAAAAATACAGCCCATAGTTTGACTGTTTCCTTTGATTGTTCTTTAGTCCCCTTATCTGTTTAACTTTGAGGTATATATTTAAAATATCCAGCCAAAATTTTTGCATGCAGAGAACTTTGATGTTGTAGTTTCTGACCTCTGAGAGCCTGTAGTGCAGGAGCAGGGAACCTGAGGAATCAAAGAGTCACCCTGGAGGACCTAGACTGCCACGTGTGACCTCGAAGCTGCAGGTTCTCCACCCCTGTTCTAGTGCTCCATCGAAGCAGGTTTATTTAAAAAGTACTCCAGCATGCATAGTACATGGAAACTTTCTGCATTAAATTCTCCAGGGATGGGGAATGAACATTCTGCTTCCTCTACCACCTGCCTCCCCCATCTATCCACAAACATGAATGATAGAAACATTGCTTTTACTTGGACTAGACCCCAAGAGCCTTACCCCTCTCTCAAGGATCTTATCCGAGACCTATAGTGAGTGCATTGGAAATAGTAGCCATAAGGCTGTGCATCTTTGAGCGAGTAACCTAACCTCTCTTAGCCTGACTTTCCTGTTCTATAAAATAAAAATAGTAATAAGACCTACCTCTCAAAGTTATTGCAAGGAGCAAATAAGGTTATGTACATAATGGACCAGGGGCTATGATTCTATAGGCATAGGGAACTTCTGGTTCGGCCAACCTTTTCGCCGATGCAGGATTAGTAGCTTGTTTAGAGTTCCTTGAAGGCACTGAGGGGTGAAACATCTCCTTTATAGTCACCCAACTAGTATGTTTATGGAGTGTTTAAGAAAGACTAGTACTTCTGATATGAGAGCTTCAGGAACACTTTTCAGGGTTGTTCACCCACCTTTGATGTGCACTTGGCACTCAACCCTCACCTGTGGCTCTGCCACTGAGTTAGGGTGAGGTCTGCCCCAAGCAAGTAAATACTTCCCCCAGCAGGATGGCCGATAAGAACAATTTGTTCCAACTATTATGAATGCAGCTGACGCATGCTCTGTGGAGTGCTTACAGCTTGCTCAGAGATCAAAGACACCAAGGTCATCCACTGCATCCCAGCCCATTGCTAGTTGTCCTGACTTTTGTCCTGTCACTGGACTTTGGTGACACTGGAAGAGAGAGTGAGGCTGATGATTTTGTGCAAGTCTGTCTCACTTAAATCCAATTCACTTGTGATGTCATTGGCCCTCTTCAACAATGAAGGGCGGACAACAACGTATGTCCGAAGTAGGACTTGAACCCATGTCTTCTAGTGCCTACCCTCTACCAACTGGTCTCTGCTGTTTCTTTTTTTTTTTTTTTGAGGAGGGAAGGCAGGGCAATTGGGGTTAAGTGACTTGCGCAAGGTCACACAGCTAGCAAGTGTGTCAAGTGTCTGAGCCAGGATTTGAAGTCAGGTCTTCCTGACTACAGGGCCAGTGCTCTAACTCACTGCGCCATCTAGGTGCCCCTCTGCTGTTCCTTAATGTGAAAAAAATGCTTTGCAAACCTTAAATTCTACAGGGTGTCCCAAAAGTCTTAGTACCATTTTAAGTTTTAGTAGCTTAAAACTGCATTAACCTTTAATAGCTGAAAACTAGAATAAGACTTAAGGCATCCTGTATCTTTGTATAAATGTTGACTGCCACTATCATCGACATCATGGCCATCATCATCGTGCTATAATAATACTAATACTACCACTACTACTAATAGCTAACATTTACATAGTGCCTTAAGGTTTGCAAAGCACTTTACACATGTTCTCCTAGTCGATCCTCACGAAAACTCAAGAAAAAACGTTATCACCATTTTACAGATAAGTAAAACAAGACTGAAAGAGGACAAGTGACTTTGCCAAAGGTCATATAGAGTAAGTGTCTGAACTAACATTTGAACTCAAGTCCTCCTAAGTCCAATGCTCTATCCACTATGTCACCTGGATGTCTCTATGAATGTTTGCATATAGAATAGCTTGCATCCACACTGTATTTACTATCTTCTAATACTCTATGATCCAGTGATCAGTAGATCATTCCTTGCTATTCATTGAACAAGACCCTCCATTTCCTGATTCCAGGAATTTTAACTGGTTGGACCCCATACCGCACAGCCTATCCCTCCTCATCTCTGCCTCCTGGCTACCATGGTTGCCTTCCAGAACCACCTAAAATCCTGTCTTCTATAAGAAACCTCTCTTTAAGTTCTTCTTTCCTGTCGATTATTTCCAATATATCCTGTACATAGCTGACTTGCATATTATCTCCCCCATTAGATTGAGAGAGTTGGGGCTGTCTGTTGCTTCTCTCAGTATTCCTTGCACTCATCAGAGTGCCTGGGAAATAGTAGGTCCTTATTAAATGTTTATCAACTGGTGGACAGTTGTTTCTCCCCATATAAATCATATCGATCAGATGACTGGTACTCTTGCTATCTCTAGAATGGGTGTTGCCTCACTCAAAGTGAACACTTGAAAAGACCTTAGCTTAAAAGTGCCAGTGTTCCATTGCATCCTGAGCCATCTCCAGTCATCCTGATAAATATCAGGCCACTGGACCCAGATGGCTCTGGAGGAGAAAGTGAGGCTGGTGACCTTGCACAGCCCTCCCTCACTCAAATCAAAGTCAACTGCAAGTCATGTTGTCATGATTTCATGGTCCTCTTCAAGAACAAAGGACAAACCACACACACAATATCTGCATTTGGCTCTTACAATTTTCCCTGTTGCCTCTTTTGTGGACAACAGTTATCTTTAACTTCATTCTTTGGCTTCATGAAATACCATGATGTAGTGAGTGTCAAGCATTTTTGAGCTGAATTGGATCTTAGAGATTCTCTAGACCAGGAACTCTTAACCTTTTATTTATCTCATTGTCTCCTTAGTCTGGTGAAGCCAATGGGCCCCTTCTCAAAATGTTTTTAAATGCATGAAATAAAATACACAGTCATACATAGATATAGATATGTAGATATCTATGTATCTATATCTATATATCATTATCAAGGTGCAGCTTGGCAGTGCAGTGGATAGAATACTAAGCCTGGAGTCAGGAAAGCTCATCTTCCTGAGTTCAAATCCAGCCTCAGACACTTACTGGGTGACCCTGTGCAAGCCATGTAACCCTGTATGACTTACTTTCCTCAACTGTAAAATGCCCTGGAGAAGGAAATGGCAAACCACTCCAATATCTTTGCCAAGAAAACCCCAAATGGGGTCATGAAGAATCAGACACGACTTAAAAAAAAAAGACTGAACAATACAGTTATCAGAGAATTTTTTAAAAATACCAAATTCCTAGACACCAGTTTAAAACCCCTGTTTAGTTTAACTTCAGTATTTTCTAGATAAGAAAACTGACCCAGAGATACAGGAGGACTTAAAATCATAGAAGTAGTGTGGTAAGGAAGAACTGGCTTAAAATCTGAAGACCCAGGTTTATTTTCATTAAGTAGGTGTATGACCACAGGCAAGTCACTTCATCTCTCTGAATCTCAGTTTCCTTGTCTGGCAAATGGGGATAATATCACTTGCACTGCCTACCTGAAAGGGCTGTGATGATGATCAATCAATTATCCAAACAATGCATATTTATTAAGCACCTACTATGTGCCAGACACTGTGCTAAGAGATGATGGATTCCTCAAAGCAGTAGTGTCAAACTCAGACAGCAATGGGGGCTGCTAAATTGTACATAAGGATCTCTACAGCCACATGTTGACTTAGAAAATGACATGTTTAATGTGAATGTATATGTAGAGCCTATATCGAATTGCATGCAATCTTGGGGAGGTGGAAAGGATATAAGGGGACAAAATTTGGAACTCGAAAGCTTGTGGAACTGAATGTTGTACACTAAAAATAAATAAATAATTTTTAAAGAAAGAAAAGGCAAAACAAAAAAAAGAAGGTACAATACTTCTAAGTGATATCTATACAGTTATATGGCAATAAATTCTATTTCTCATGAATTAAAAAAAAGAAAACTACATATTAACATTATCTCTGCCCTATTGTATTTTTATCTATTTCATTAAATATTTCCCAATTACATTTTAATCCAGTTCCACAGCTGGAAAGCATATGGTAAAGTACTAATTAAATGTGAGTTCTTCTCATAGGATCATAGATTTAAAGCTGGAGCCTAAGCTTCCTAATTTTACAGGTAAGGAAACTGAAGCTCAAAGAGGTTAAATGCCTTGCCCAATTACACGTAGTAAATGAGAGAAGTGGAATTTGAACCCAGGTCAATCAGTCAACAAACATCTCTGACTCTAAATCCCAGTGAGTTTTCTATTATATCAGAGAGTCTCAACCTCTGCTGTGAGGTCATAGTGCCACCAGCACCACGAACACCAAATCTAAGTCTGCCCAATCTCATACTCAAAATGATTGTCTGCTCTAAAGCATCCCTTTCAGATGTTTGCTCCAACCTGTTTCTGCAGACTTTCAGGAAATAATCTGAATGACATCTTATTTCTGAGACTCCTGACTTTTCTCCATCCCTGGCGGTCATGGGAGCCTCAATTTCCAGCTTGTCTATCCCTAGCCTGCACTATTACCTGTCCTGATTCTTGCCTAAAGCAAAATAGATAAATCGATAGGTTGGAGACAGAATCAGAACCTAGCTTCTTGTTTTCCCGTCCTATGTTCTTTCCCTTTCACGTTAGATCATTTTCTCTTTACACTTACAAACAATTTAGTACACCTAGCCTCACTAATTTTTTATACGTTGCCAGTACTTCAATTAACGGTACCAAATAAATACAATCTTTGTTCAGCTTGACCAGGACCCAGAACTGTTGCCGCTTGTATCTTTACCTCCAACCTCTCCTAAATCTCCCCCTCCCCCACCCCAACTATGGTAAATGACTTTCACTAAGTTTCTACACCAATGCTTTATCACAGTATGGACCTGAACCTGAGTTTTCAAAAGCTCTGACAAAATAGCAAAATTCTGTCAGATCCTACCATCCTGGAAAGGCTACAATTAAAAATGTTTCTGTCTGTCATCTCAGCACCAACTGACTCAGAAATGATCATCTTTAGAATAGTGGTAGGATTCAGCTTCTTGGTGCTGGTTTGGTAGAACTGGTACCTAATTTTAGGTTTAGTTCTGCCAACCAATTGTTAGTGGGGGTGGGGCCTACACCCGCCACATGAGTGGTAGGTACGTCACTTCGGCTCCATTCCGTGGAGAACTGGTTGTTAATTCATTTGATTCCCACCATTGCTTTAGAGTCTTGGACACCAGGTCTTTAGATTCTTTAACCAGAGTAACTCACAAACATGCCTATTAAGGCAATAAGGGAGTGTCTGTATCAATGAAATCATGGCTCTTTAAAAGAACTGAAAAAATTCATTTTTAATAGAATATATGTGAAATATCACACATATATACATACATATATGTATATATGTATGTATATATGTATGTGTATACACACACACACACACACATATACATATATGTGTATGTTTTCTGTTCTGGCCAGAAACTCTAAGGGTCTTCCCCTACCCAGATGGACAGTTATATGGTAGGTTAATTGGGCCATCTTTTGTCTCAGTTCTTAACTAGCTCTTAGTCATTGAATGGACACTGCTTCAGACAAACTGAGACCAGGAAAGACCTTAATTTAGGAAGGCCAAAGTTACCCACTGCATCCTGGGTTATCACCAGTCATCTTGACTTTCGTTTTGCCACTGGACTCCGATTACCCTGGAGGAGAGAGTGACGCTGACCCCTTTGTACAGTTCTGCCTCATGTAAATCCAATTCACTTGAGGGCCAAGATGTCATCCTCATAATGTAGTTGGTCCTCTTCAAGAATGAAGGACGAACAACAGCATATATACATGTGTGTGTGTGCATAAAGTTAATGAAACAGCCAAGATGTCATCTATCTTCATAACCATCATCAGCTTATTAGTTGACGTCAGCAAAATTGAAATGTTTCCAATAAAATACAACTCTAAGCCTTATCTGATATATGTGAAAATAGATTTAGAAATATAAGGGACCTCAGAGAGTATCTAGTCCAGTGCCCCCATTGTACAGACGACAGAACTGAGGCCCAGAGAAGTGAAATGATTTCTGAGTGGCTGAGAACTGAACATAGTTCTTCTGGCTCTGCATCTTGTGTGTTTCCCACTAAATCACGGTGCCCTACTTCCAAATTCTTAAATTGCACTGCATCTGCCCATATAGAATCATACACATATGCGGCAGTAAATTTACCTTGTGAAACCTCTCTATATCATTTTTCAAATGTCTGAGAAAAGTAAACATTATTTAGAGAAAAAGAGCATTTGGGTATGATCAAAGTTAATTGTACTCCATATACATATATACATCTATATTGTGTATGCGTGTATGTGTGTATATATATATATATATATATGTATGTATGTATGTGTTCATATGCTCCCTCTCTTATTTATTTCAGTTTCTGGTAACTAACATTTCTTCCTAGCTGCCAGAATCAGAGGGTGGGGGTGGGACAGGGGTGTCACACAAATATCCAAGATGACAATAATCATAGACATATGAGATCCTTTATTTGATCTCAAACATGAGACTATACAATACCACCTCACTGTGATGCAACTTAATTATAGCATAGAATATAATTCAGAGGAGGGAAATGCAGAAGATGAAGGTCCTTGAGTCGATGCCATATGTGGATCACTTGAAAGAACTAGAGATGTTTGGTCTGGAGAAGAGAAGAAATGATGGTGGTTTTCAAAGCTGTCAAATGGAAGAGGGATTAAATTGTTCTTCTTGACCCCAAAGGGCAGAAAACCAGGACTAGTGAATTGCAAAGAAGTAAATTCAGGCTTGGTGTCAAGAGAAGCTTCCCAATAATTAGAGTTGTGCCAAAAAAAAAAGAATGGGCTGACTCAATAAATGGTGGATTTCCTACCCAGTGCTTGTACCCAGGCCTGCAACAACTCTAACTCAGTGGTATGCTGGCAAATATTTAACAAACAGCTCACTGCGGGAGGATGGGGGTAGGGGTGGGAGGGATATGCACAACACACTTTTAAAAATGTTATATATGTTTTCAAATTACACGTAAAATCTTTTTTAACATTCATTTTATAAAATTTTGGGTTCCAAATTCTCTCACACTCCATCTATCCCCTTCCTTGAGTAGGCAAGGAATTTGACATAAACTGTACATATGAAGTCATGCAAAACACATTTCTATATTAGTTGTGTTACAAAAGAAAACAAACAAAAGAAAAATAAGGAAAGATTTTTTAAAGTATGTTTCAATCTGCATTCAGACTCCATCAGTTGTTTCTCTCCCCAACCCCATCCCACCCTGGAGGTGGTTAGCATTTCTCATCATGAGTCCTTTGGAATTGGATTGCATCATTGTATTGCTGAGAAGAGCTAAATCATTCATGGCTAATCATCATACAATAAAAACACACTTTTAAGTTTAATCCTAATACACTAAGGCATTATTAACATTTTCTCCATCAAGTCAAGCCAATCAACAAACCAATAATTCAAGCTCTGATTTGTATCACTTGCTAATTTGTGAGGTATAAGTACTCACACTGAAAATTTAACCATTGGCTTTTATGAGCTAGTTCAGGCTGACTCCAACACACACAATAATGTTCCTAAGGGTAACATTGATGTACATTGTGGGAGGAGAGTGGAGAATGCTCCTACTACTCATAAGTGTAGCTCCTGGCCCCCTCTGCTACACTTCCCATTTACACGAAAGTTAAAGTGACTTCATTGACAGACATAAAACAAGTATGAAACAATAAGGCAGAAGAAATAATAAGCAAGCATTTTCCCATTAGAAGTTAAAATAGGAACAATCCAAATAGCAGAGTTGACCCACATATCTAGGTTACACTCTTCTGCCAATGCATGCAAGATCCATAGAAGAGTGAGGGTAGGCAATTATAGAATCCTATAAAGGATGCACATAAGTGCATAAGGCATTTGATAACTCTGGGTTGCAGGACTTGATGTTCCTGCTCCTTAAGGAACAATTTGTATCACCTAAGAGTGAGCATTTTTATAGGGCTTTAAAGTTGGCAAAGTGTTATTCATATATTATGCTATTTGATTCTCATAACAACCTTGGGAAGTGAATGTAATTATTATCCCCATTTTATAGATAAAGAAACCGAGGCTTAGAAAAGTTAGGGCACTTGTCTAGGGTCACACAGCTAGTCAGTATATGAAGCAAGACTTGAATTCAAGTCTTCCTGACTCTAAGTTCAGTGCTCTTCACCACTGTGCCACCTAGCTGGCACATGAAGACATTTCTATACTAAGTGCTCCCCTTCTGGTCCCCATGGCTCTTCTGCTAGGCAAAACTGCTTCCCTTCTGCTGTTGAGCCAATGAAGCAGTGAGAAGCTCTTTTACCTCACAGCCACCTTGAACGGGGTTCTGAAAAAGTGTTACGTTCTTTTAGGACTTGTCTAGTGACGAGTAGCTCCCTTAAATCAGAGAACTGCACAATTCCACATGTTGACCCTTTGGGCAATGAAGATCAAACCAGTGAGCTCTTCATTCAACAGGAATCTGCTTTTTCCAATCATCATCTACCAAAGCAAAGCCTCTTTTTCAGCCACAAGCATGGCTCACACCAAAAAAGATGCAAAGCCTTTCTATTCCTTCTGTTTCCTGACTGGTTTCTTCTTTCTCAGGCTGTAGGTGGCACCAGAGAGCAGTAAGTGAGACAACTCTAACACACATCAGTAGGATTAGGCTCTCCTTCAGTCAGCATAGCAGCAGAACCTAGCTGACCTAGCTTTTCTTTAGTCAATTGGCAAATGACTCTATTCCAATCAGTAGGTTCCCAGAAAAGCTGTGGAAGAGTTAGCTGTCTCAGCCGACGCAATACATCTAGTTGGCTTCCAGGTCTTCTGTCCTTGGCTCCTTCTGTCTTCTACTTAGGCTACCCAGCTTCTTTGTCTGTTTATCTCTTCCTCTAGTTTCTTCTCTCTACATTTTCTGATACTTTTCTTGTATTTCCCAGTAGGTCACATCAGAGCCTCTTGATGATCTGTGGCTCATTTCTGCCTTATGAAGTAAAACACAAGAAATCAAGCTTTCTCTTTGTTAGCAACCCAACAGTAACTTATAATCTTCACCTGTCCCAAGACTTTGATTAAATTTACATTTTCTCAGTTAACAAGCTTCAAACTTCTAAAAACAGTCACATCTAAAGGAACTGATAGAACATAATGCCCTGTAGCCACCCTTATATCAGTCATTGCTCTGCCTTCAAACAAATCCTCTCTGCATATTCACCTGGAAGGCAGTTATCTATCTGGCCCTCAGAAAAGTCGGTGTCTTTCCTTAACATTTTATCTGAGACATTTGATTTCTTCACCAGTTGATTTGATCCACAATTGTTCTCTTTCTGTCCCTTCAAACAATCAGTCTCCATGTATACAAAAAGGGCATCCACTTACCCCCACCCCAAACTCTGAAGCCATTTGGTGAAATGTCATGTGGCACCTGAGCCTCCAGTAAAAAAAAAAAAGAATAGCACAGCTAAAAAAAAAATTCCCATTTTTCCCATTTTATAAATGGGAAGGCTGAGGCTCATTGGTGTTCCATGAATTTACTTCAGTCACACAGATATTAAGTTTGAGATTATTATGTAATAATCAGTGATTATTTAGCCATCGCCTCACATGCATTTTGCATATTTGTTACAACTGTAGGGGTTTTGGGTTAACACCTCGAGTCAACATGTCCAACAACAACTTTATTACTTTTCCTCCTATATCTGCTCCCTCATTTCTGACTTGATCTTTTCTTTCAGTGGCACAACCAATCTCCCCCTCTCTCATGTTTAAAACTTTGTTACCCTCTTTGATTCTTCCTTGTCTCCAACCTCTCATATTCAAACTGTCCATATCCAGTTTGTATTGATTCTATACTTGCAACATTCCTCTCATCTGTCCCTTCTTTTCTACTCTCTCCTTAGTACAAGATTTATTACCACCTGCCTGAACTATTACAATAGATTTCTAACACATATTCCTCTTTCACTCTCTTCCACTTCCAATCTGTCCTTAACACTTTGGTCAAACTAATATCTTCCATGCATAGATCTGTTTATATGCCACTAGTCTGGTTAAAAAGCATCAGTTGGTCCCTGTTGCCCACTGAGGGAGGTTTAAACATTTTTTGCCTGCTATTCAGGGGCTTTTAAATTTTTTCACCAGCCCTACCTTTCTTGCCTTCTTTAGTACCTATCACCTCCTCTATGCTCTAGCCCAGCTTTTTTACTTTTCTTCAAACACGCTTGTCACTTTCCAGACTCCACATCCTTGTTTATACCAATCCCCACGCTTAGAAAACCTTTCTTCTCCCTCTTCTCCCATCTATAAAAGCTCAATTCAAACATGACCTCATACATGAGGTGGGTGGTGCTCTTTCCTTTCAGACCTTACAGATATTCTGTACCTCTCCAATGTTCTTATGTATTAATTGCCTATTGCGATTATCTGTATTATTTCTAATCTCTCAACCAGACTGTAGGTTCCATAAGGGCAGGGGTCATACCTCCTTCAATGCCTATCACAGTGCTCGGCACAAACAAAGCACAAGCTTTATGAATGTCTGTTGAATTAGTTGATTCAAAAAGCACTCATCCAGTGCTTACTCTGTGCTAGGCACTGGAGTTACTAAGATAAAACAAGACAGTCTCTGCCCTCATGGTGCTTAGATTCAACTGAGGGAACAAAGAGAAAACATGAACAAGGTAGCGTTAATTAAAAGACATGCAAAGTAAATGCAGTACAAATCATGAATGGTTGCATGGATGGAAGGATGAAAGAATTTAAGTCAGCTAGCTCCTTGAGCCCATCACTTACTTCTTTTCAGAGCTGGTCAGTTTCAGATTGAGTAAGGTGTGAATTCCTCCTCCTTTCCTATTTTCAGCAATGAATTTAGACCTCATTTACTCCGGAAACCCTGACTAGTTTTCAGAAAAACGGTTTGCATATTGTAAAGTGATTTACACACTAATGGAAACCAGAGATCCTACAGCTTCATTCCCATGTGGTCCCCAAATCCACAGCCTGACATTCCCATCTCTACCTCTATAAGCCTCCTAAGAAGTATTTAAGCATGGATTCACTGATACCTATTACATACTTTGAATTTTCTAGAGTAAGGCACTGCATAAATATCACACAGGTTGGGCTTTTCCCTTCCAAATATATGCAATTCTAAAATTGCTCTTGCTTTATGTTCTAAATGTGCAGTTAGTAGCATATTTACTATGAACATTTCTGATCTACACTCTAGCATCATAAAACCACTTTGACACAGTAGGAACAGAGAAGGAAGCCTTCTGTGCCTAGTTTACCCAATGCATTCAATAAATAAAAATGAGCCTAATTCCCTCAAGCAACTTGTCTTCTTGGCTGCAGAGGACAGAAACCCTTCTTTTGACTGGTCCTGTATTCCCCAGGAGAAGACAGCTGTAAGACACCCCAGAGGAGCATTTTGCTAAAGTCAGAGTCATAAGCCAAACTAACAAGATGATTTGCCTAATTTTCACCCATATACCCCCTAACTTCTTACTAAAGCAATATCCATTTATTAATTGCCAAGAGACGGAGGTAGGGCATAAGACAGAAAAGAAAGCCTTCTTTCCACTTTCTTTCTCTATTCTGTTGTTAGAGGGAGGGCAGAAGGAAGAGAGAGGGGACAAATCAAACCATCTGCACACGGGCCTGAATCCCACACGCTGCTGATTTCCAAATCTGACACACTGACTCACACCATAGCCAGGGGGTAAGATGTTGGAGCTTCTCCAACTGAAATGGAAGGAGGACAATAGCCTCAAACATGAATTTGGGGTTATCTTAAATTGGTTCAGGTCATTCACTGTTTACCTTTTCCCTCATAACCTTTTCTGCTAGTCCAGCATCATCTTTCTTAGAACACAGACCTTGGGCTCTCTTTCTAGACCCCACTGAGGGCTGGTGAGGGTTAATGGAAGCCAACAAGGCTTTTGGAAGAGGAAGGCATACCCTTGCATTAACTTGGAAAATATTAAGATGACTTAAAATGCGAATCATATTCCTCCAAAGCTTTCTGCTTACCAGATTTTGTTCTTGTGATGAAATGTGAAAACAAAGCAAAAACCAAACGAAAGACCTTTCCCTGAGCTTATACGATTTGAAGGCTAAATTCATCTTGGGTGACTAAAATACAGAAGTGTTTAGGCTGCCTTTCACTCTGTTGTTCTCAATCTATATCTATTACCATTTGTTGTAATAGAAGGAAGATAGAGTTGAATAGAATCAGATGTCAATTTAATCCCAGGCTTCAGGAAGGGAACTGAAAGAACAAGAAGAAGAAGAAAGATTTGGTTCTGTTATTTTGTGTTCCCATTTCTAAAACTCCTGTAATTACATACAATTACCTATCATGTCAGAAATTGGCTCTCTAAGATGTAGAGCCGACTTTGTTGTGTGTTTCTTTAAAAAAAACTGTACAAAATATGCAATTTAAAAAGTGAGCAGTTTGGAGTGTGGAGAAAAACGAGGCTACAGCTGTAGGATTTTGTTATGCTTTTAGTACCAAATCACAAAACCCATTAAATTATTTATCCTACAGGCAGGCGTTGTAGTGCAAACATTGAACACAATTGCAGATTCCAAGAAAAGAAATGTGTGCATTTTAATTGCTTCTGATTTAAACAACCCTTAATTTCATTAGTCTTATTTTTTTTCTTCTACAAAATTAAAAGAGTTCATTTTTAGTGGTGGGACACAAATCATTCTTATCTTTTTTGTTTTGTTTTGTCTTGTTTAATTTTGTTTTTTTTTAAAGAAGCAAATGATTGACGAAGAAGCCTTATAGAAACACATGTCTATATGTACATGTGTGCTAGCATACACATGCATTACACATCCACACATATATGCCACCTGAAATATTTCCCTAAAGCTTTATCATACCCCTTCAAATGCAGTGTTCCCCATCCATACATCCATATTTGTTTATGATATTTCACTTTTATTGTTTCTACATGTAATCCACTCCAAATGAAACGATCTTCCGAGATTCCTATTTACAAAGCAAAATGTTATTTCTGGATGAAAAATACATTGAAATGGAGCTGGGAAGCAAAACAGGGATGGGGAGCTCTCTCAAGTCATACTTTTTGGTTCATTTGAAAAAATCTTGGCTTTGCCACACACTGTAATTAAAACTCTTCTGTCTTAAGATTTATTGGTGCAGTGGGGAACGCATTTTCAAAATGTTTCTTTACAGCAGCTATTGGAAATCTCTAAGTCTGCCTCAGGCAGGACGCTGCTGTTGTACTTTTTGGGGTCTCTTCTCCCCATGATAAATGAGCTTAACTCCAAAGAGAAGTGGCAACGACTCTCTGAGGGGAAATCTTTATTACTCTTAATATACGTTGCTCTCTATCAGTGCATTTCAAACACCCTTGCATGGAAAATAGACCTTCTCCCACTCCTTACAGCTGCTATTGTCTATGTAGTAAGGTAACTTCCATGTAGAACTTGGTTGAAATATTGCATAATTAGCTCCTTCAAGTTGCCACATGAAATATTTTCTCTGTACGGAAGGAAAGAGGGGTGTTGAACAATATATAATCCATGGTTTCTCTGCGGAGACACAAGTCTAAACAGTGATAATGACAATGGCTATTTCTCATATTATTTAATCAATACCAATATCTGGCCAATATTAAACTTCATCAACCATGAATATTCTCTTGAAATGAACCATTTTCTTTTAGCCAAATGATCACGGAATCCTGATCAATGATGGATACGATTTTAATGTGACTGATTATTCCCTCCTTTTCCTCCTGGTTTTTGGCTTTTTCTTTGGTCCTCATATTTGTCTTTGCTCAATAGGTTGTGAAAAGTCACAGACAAAATAAGGGTGTCAAATAATTTCTGATCTTGTGCCCATTTTGTTTTTAGGGGTGGTAATTTTCCCCAAAAGGCATCTTATTTTGCCCTTCTGTCATGAGTATTCATGTCCTTCCTTCCTAGGCATGTTGTCTCCTCTTCCTGAGTTTATTTGGATAGAGTAACAAATAGATAAATCCATGCAGACTGGAGAACTGCTCTCTTTTGCTTTTGAAAGAGTTAAAGTAATAGGGATCCTGGGGGTGCTGATTGCGGGGGGGGGGGGGGGACGTTGGGGCTGGCTAGTTGGCAGGGCAGGGGTATGAAGGGAAGGAAAGAAGAAAAATAAAAGGTTAGTGTTTTCTGTCCATTAAAGGGAGTATTCTGTTCTGAAACCAAATTGGTCATGCATTCCAGAAGCGTTTCCTGGTAGAGGGGAGTCTGACGGGAGCACCTGCCTAGCTATTGTATACTGGGGCTAGGCCACTCTCCTCCAGCCTTTTTCTTTATACGAGGCAGAATCTGTCACTTATTACGGACAGATTGCTCTTGGGCCCAGAGAGCTTATGAGAGACTGAAGGGAAAGGAAGAAAATACTAACAGCCCTATGAACCCACACAGAGCCAATCATTTAAACAGACTTTTCTTTCTTTTCTGCCTCATGCTCTTTTAGGGGGAAAAAATGTCAAAGTTGCTCACCACATGGCAATAGATACACCAGTGGGGACGACACCATCTGGACCCAGGGTGAGAATTCAGTGTCCAGGGTAACATCCCATGGAGGAAAAGTAGAAAGTAGATAGCTGGACTTTGGGGGTTCTGGGGGGACAACAGGAAAGGGGGTCCCACAACCGGGATGACTGCTGCAGGTGGAACCTATTAGTTCTATAATACTCTAGGTAAATAATCAGGCTTGGCTTGGTGGTTGCTGGAAGGAATTCCCTGGGGTTACAGCTGTGTTTTGCTGTACCACACAGAACATCTGCTCTCTGGGTTTATACCTTGGGCAACCTTAGCATCAAGGAAGAGGAAGGACACTTCATTCAGAAATGATGTCACCAGCAACGTCTGTTACATTGAACCACAACGTGTTGTTTGTTGTCGTCTTATTTTAAAAAGGCATGTTTTGGGGGAGCATATATATTGTGAACATTATTTGTAATGCACACTCTAAGTGTTAGTTTGAGCATCTTTTATCAAGTCTTCTTCCACTCCTGACCCCTACCATTTTCCCCATTTGAGGAGCATGTAATGGACAAGAGAAAACTCCCACTGTTAAAATTTACTTTTTAAAATGCTTGTACATTGAAGGGAACTTGCTGTGATAAAATCCGGTTGTGGACTTTTCACATTGCCCTGTGGCTATCTCTTCAGATTAATGAAAGGTGCCCTTTGTAACCAAATCTTCCTAGCTCCAGAGTCACCCTTTCCAGCCCTCTAGAACTGTCCTGCTGAACATTAGACAGAAAGACAGACAGACCTGAAATATTTTGGTCTTTGCTGCTCAGACTGATGTCTGAGAACAGATGTTAATTATAAGAAAAGCAATAGTAGAAATGCAGATGGTATAGAAAATGTCTGTTAAAATTCAATCTGCTCCCCCTCCCCCCTCTTCTTCCCTTAATACCCAGGACTGCTCCCTTGCTCTGAGGCTGGGCTAGAAGAGCACACTGCAAAGACTTAAGCAGAGCACCCCTACCCCCTTGTGGCATAATGACACTTAGAATGGAAATTTCACCCTGTTTGAGAACTACTGCGGCTTCGGAACTCAGAAGCATCTGAAACAGATCCCAAAGCACCACAGGGCCTATGGCTAGAACTCCATTTATCCATGGTTCCAGGGCAGAATGGATAAACGAGTCAGACTATACCAGGCTACCTACCTCCTTAGCCCTATGAGAAAAAGAGGAACACTTTTTTTCTCATTTTCTGTCATTATTGCTTTGTTCTTTGCTACGTGTGTGTCTGGGTCTATGTGCATACAAACATATATGTATATATTATATGCGTATTTATATATATAATATATGTATATAATGTGTATGTATGCTTTTTATTTTGAAATGAATATTGCCTGTTAAAGTATGTTTCTCATCAGGTTATTGGAATTCTCAACACTGGTTGTGATTAGGATACACTCTGTTATTAGCACTGCACATCATTTTATATGCTCATATAGAAGAGTATAAGACAGCGGTGTCACATTCACATAGAACCAGGGGCCATTAATCCATACATAAGGATCACTATGGGCCTCATATTGACTTGATTTTAAAGTATAATGTTATCTATGTTTTCTTGTATTTTTATTTATTTTGTTAAATATTTCCCAATTGTATTTTAATCTGGTTCAGAGACACTGTGGAGTGTTGCAGGCATATATAGCCCCCAAGTTGTATGTTTGACACCTCTGGTGTTGGGAATAGAGTGCTGGCTTTGGAGTCAGGAGCATCTCTGTTTAAATCCTAGCAGTATAACCTTAAAAAAATTATTCAGTTTTTCTGAGCTACAGGAAATTCTCTGAGACAGCCAGCAAGCTATAGACTGGTGGGCATCTGTGAAGTGAATCAATCATACAGAGGAAATAGTAGGTCCTCCATAAAACATCTTAAAGTACTTTGTTTGGACCTCCACTTTGTTGTTATTTGTCTGATTTGAATTTTGGTTGTTTATGTATATGTCTTATTTCTCATATTAGACTGAAAGCACCTTAAGGTTGAGGACTTAAACATTGTATCTTCTTTGTATCCTCTAGTTAATACTGTTCCTTGCAAATTCCCTCTTTTGGTCCATATTTGTGATTTCATTTTTATGAGGAATTCTGGATATGGAGGAAACTCCCCCAGACATATAGGTTCAGCAATTCATCCATGAGTTACAGTTATGGAGAGTTGTTTGGGGGGCATAGATAGGCTAAGCAAATTGTTGATGGTCACATAGCTAGTCAAAGAATAGCTGTGCCCACATACCCTGGGGTGAGCATTACTCTTCCTCTCAGGGTGTTCACTATATCCTGGCATATGGTCACTGTCAACCCACTTTCTGCATCTACTTATGAAGTTCATATGTAAAGAGGCAAAACTTGGAACCGGGTCTTCTTGACTCTCAAGATTCCCTTTATCCATTTCTCTACTTTTTTTTTGAGAGGCAAGGCAATTGGGGTTAAGTGACTTGCCCAAGGACATACAGCTAGTAAGTGTGTCAAGTGTCTGAGGCCGCATTTGAACTCAGGTCCTCCTGACTCCAGGGCTGGTGCTCTACTCACTGTACCACCTAGCTGCCCCCACACCTCTACTTCTAATAAGTGCTTAATATATGTTTGTTTAGAGTAAACCAAATTGAATGACAGCTGATCTTTCCATAAGGTTTCCTTACAAAATCACATAACTATGTTATCTCATATGATCCTCATAACAACTCTGTGAGATAGACCCTTGAGGTATGATAATTTAATAGTCTCGTATATTTGTTATTTCATTTATGTGAATATTTACATTATAAAGACTAGTAGGTGACTCAGTGGATAGAACGCTGGACTTAGCATCAGGAAAACCTGACTTCATCTCCTGCCTCAGAAATTTACTAGTTTTATCACCCTAGATAAGTCACTTCACTTCATGAAGCCTCAGTTTCCTCACCTGTAAAATGGGGATGATAATAGCATTTACGGCTCAGGTCATTATGTGCTATAAAAATACTGGCTATTACTATTATTACTAGGAAAGGGATAGGTGGCAACCTACCCAAAGCTTCTCATTCTGTGGAGTTCTTGTCCAGGCTTACCATTCAATATGCTAGCAAAGCTCTGGCTAACAACCCAGAGCCCTTCCTATATGGCTTTTGATATTTTGTGGGCTCCAGTATACCATTTGTGTTGTCCATCTGTCATCCACCATTTACTATATGTCCTGCTCATCTTTTTCTAATATTTCCTGGATGAGATGCCTATTTTACAAAGCAGGAAACTAAGTCTCAGAGAGGATGAATTAGGCCAAGGATATGCGGTACTGAGGAAAGAGTGATAGATTTGGAATCTGATTCTACATCCCAGATCTTCTACTCACAAGCTTAGGTGGTCTTGCATAAGGTCACTAAACTCTGAGCCTTGGCTTCCTTGTCTATAAAGTGAGGATGGCAGCTCTGAGGGCAGCTAGGTGGAGCTGTGGATAAAGTCCTGGACTTAGAGTCAAGATTCAACTCTGGTCTGAGATTCTTACTAGCTGTATGTCCCTGGGCAAGTCACTTAATTCTGTTTGCCTCAGTTTCCTCATCTGTAAAATGAGCTGAGCTGGAGAAGGAAATGGCAAACCATTCCAGTATCTCAGCCAAGAAAACCCCACTAAGGTCGCAAAGAGTTGGACATGATTGAAAAATGACTGCACAACAACAAAAGTAAGGATAGATGACTTCTAAGTTTCCTTCCATATACACA
Source organism: Trichosurus vulpecula (assembly GCF_011100635.1). Classification (NCBI taxonomy): domain Eukaryota; kingdom Metazoa; phylum Chordata; class Mammalia; order Diprotodontia; family Phalangeridae; genus Trichosurus; species Trichosurus vulpecula. The sequence continues at coordinate 230,121,501 of NC_050579.1, read as the reverse complement.
CCTATGATCTTACATTTCTAAATCTATGTCTCCTTCATGAAGCTGTCCTCCTTTAGACTGCTCTGGTCTATCCTTTTCTAAACCCTACCTACCCTTCAAAACTCAGCTGAAGTTCCCCTTTCCTCAATTCAATTAAACAAAATTCAACATGTGAAGTGTATAAAGCATTTTGCTCCTTCCTATGTATGTGCCAATTGGTGAAAGACTTGAGATTTTAATCCCGATGTGGGAACTCCCTCTACCCATAAAGTTTACAGCCTATCTATAATTTATGGTCAGAGCATTGCCTCAGGGGAAGAGAGGTTAAGTGACTGGTCTATAATTACAGAGTGGCTAAGTGTCAGAAGCAGGACTCCACCCAAGGTTTTGACTCTATGTCCAGCATTCTATACACTACTCTCAATTCTGGATGTGAAAAGATGGAAACTAACTTAGTCTCTGCTAGCAAATATGTTATTGGGGGTAGGGGTAAATATTAACAAATAGGTATAAATACTAGCACATGGGATGTCCCATTTAATGGGATGAAAGAATCAAAGAAGAAGCAATTGCTTCTACTTGAGGAAATTAACTAGGCATTGAAGAAAAATGAAGAAAATGAAAAAGAATCTGTGTGTGTGTGTGTGCACGCGCGTGCATGCACGCTCACACATGCATGTAAGGGAGGAATGAGATTTGGGGAAGGAAATCTCCTTCCAAATATGGAGTAAAATATTGGTGACAGTCAGTAGTCCAGTTTGGCTGTAATATAGCATGTGTAAAGGGAAGTAACACGAAATAAAGCTGGAGAAATAGGTTGGAGTCAGATCATGGATGCCCTTGAACACCAAGTCAAGGAGATTGGATTCTATTTGGAAGGCAATGATGAGACAGCCACTCAAGGTTTGTGAACAGAGGATATATGTAATTAGGACTCTGCTGTGGGAAGATTCCAGAAGCAGTGATAGGAAAGATGGATTGGATAGGCTGGGTACCAGAATGCCATATGCAGAAAATGAAATAGCTTGGGGATATGCAGCCTACCATTTAGGATTGGAAAGGCAAGTAGGACTATTGCAAGAGCCCACACAAGAGCTTAAACTACATGGTGAGATTGCAAAGGAAGGGACAGATATGAGAAATATTCCAAAGGTGATGAGGGTTGAAGTGAAGGTAGGGAATGAGAAGAATAAATATAATTGAAGTGTTTATCCTGGATTATTGGTATCACCAATGGAAATAACTGGCCTTTAAGTAACACTTTTAAAGCTCACAACACACTTTGCCCATGTTATCTCATTTGCACTTCAATCCAATTTAATTCAATAAACACTTATTAAGTACTTATTACGTGCCAAGCACTGAGCTAAGGATATCAATAAGGAAAAGAAAGTCAGCCCCTGCCCTCAAGGAGTTTGCAAACTAATGAGGGAAAATGGCACACAACAGAAATTTGAAAATGACAGGGGGTATGATGTTCCATCCAGTCAAAACTGACCAGAGCTTCTAATGGAAAGTGGTTTGCTGTACAGCAAACTTACAACAATAATTTTTTTTAAACCCAGGCCTGTGATTTCATCAATATAGGGAATTCCTAGTAAGGAATTTTTCTCTCTTTAACTTACAGAGATTTAGAGATTTCCCTGGGCGAACTATAAGATTATTATTATCCTGCATTTTAGAAACTGAGTCTCAGAGAGGTTAAGTGAACTTTTCATGGTTACACAGATAGAAAGTAGCAGAGAAAGGATTTGAAACTGAAATAGTCGGAGTAGATAGACCATGAGGTCCATTCTAGCTCTCAATCTGTCCTACTGAGAACCCAGGTGTCCTCCCAAGGACTATATGCTGTGCTCTCTCTATATAAAACTTAACTGGAAATGCAGTAAGGCTATTTACATATATTCTTATTTGAACTTCATAACATAACCTCATTATCAGGAAACTCATCATCCTATGAGACTGCATCAGACTTGGCACTCATTCTTCATCACTATGCTCAGTACCTTCTGCCCCTCTGATTGGAGGGCTAAGAAGAGTTCTTCCCAAACCTCCATTTGAAGAGGGCTCCCAAGCCAACCTTCTCTTTATTTCCCTCCATCATCTATCTACCCCAGCGTAGTATCTGACACATATTAATGCTTAATAAATCTTTATTGACTGATTGACTAACATAAAGACCTTGGAGAAGTGGGCTGGAAAAGGGGTCTTTGAATTTGGAAATTAGGAGGTGTGTCTTCCGTCAAGTGGTGTGAGGGAAGCCAGACTGTAGAAGGTTGAAGACTGAGTGGATGATAAAGAAGGCGAGACAGTGATCTTTGAGTACTCATTTTACAGAGTTGGTAGCAAAGGAGAGAAAAGAAAAATGATGGTAGCCAGGTCAAGCAGCAGGAATCATAAAAAAATGAGCCTATTCTTAGGAAAAAAGGAAGCAGCTGGTAGAGAAAAGAGTATTTGAAAATTTAAAAAAAGAGAGAAGATGATAGATAAAATAAGATCCCAAATATGGGAATGGATGGGACTAAGAAAACAATTAGAGGAAGAGGGGTTAGCTTTGGCAAATAGAAAGAAGAATGTCACCCTCTTAGATTATAGGAAAACAAAAGAAGGTTGAAGACAAAAAGAGGTTTTAAAGTATGGAAGAGAGAAGATGAGGAAGCTTATGTCCAATAATCTTAATCTTCTCAATAAAAAAAAGGCAAGTCCATCTGCTGAGAAAAATGTGGATGAAGGTTTAGTTGAGGGCTTGAGAAGAAAGAAGACTTGGGGCAATCACTAAAGATAATAGACAGATCTGGAAGTAAACCTTGGAGGTCACTGAGTTCAACCACTTCATTTAATGGATGAGGAAACACTTAACTGGTAAGTGTCAGAGGCAGAATTTGAAAAACAGCTCTTCATTCTATCTACTATACTGTGCTGACTCTAAGAATATGATAGGGTCAACAGAAAATGTCATTGAAGAAGGTCGGAGAATGTCCGGGAGCCGAGGTACAAGCTAAAAGTAGGCACAAGAATTAGGAAGGGTTGGTATAATCCAAAGGCAAGAAGATGCTGTTAGAAGAGTGAGGCTATGAAAGTGGCATTGGAGAGAGAGGAGTAGATGTTTTCTTCTCTGGGCCCAACAAGCCAGGGAGGAATTTTAAAAAGGCAACAAAGTAGTAATGGCAAAAGAATTAGATTTTGAAGTCAATTCGTGCCTTAGTTACTTACAAAGTGTGACCTAAAATAGTACTACAAATAAAACTGGATAGCTATTGTTCATATTTTGAAAGCAAAAGGAATGTAGTATTTAGATAGCTTGAAATATAGTCTTCTTCTTGAACTTCCCTGTCTCTTTCTCAATTTCAAGGGTGCATTGGATACTACCAGCTTTTTCAAGTGATCCATGAATTAAAATAGCCTAACATCATCTTAGTTCCCCGGTGATTTGTGAGGAAGTCATAATCTTTATGTCTGTTTCCCAGGCTATAAAATGAGAAGGTTGATTTAGAAGATTTCTAAATTTTTCTCTTTCCAAATCTAAATTTGATTTTCTTAAAGAATGATCAGCATTGGAGGGAGGGAGACAAGGGATGTAATATTCTTGAGAAAATGCCAAGTTTTGGTTTGTGGGAAGTTGTACAAGGAGCAATGATGTTTTCGGCGGCACAGAATCCTCACAGGCAGAGAACCTGAATTCAAATCCCATCTTAGACAATCATGGCTACCTGTATAACCATGAACCATCAAATTAACTTCCCTGGGGATACATTTTCTTATTTATAAATGAGAGAGTTGGACTAGATGATTTCTAGGATCTCTTCTAGCTCTCTCTAGCACTATGATCTTTTAATTGTAACAAGGAAGAGAAGGTCAATGAAAGGAATTTTGTTGACCAACAAATAGCAAAAGGAGCCAGTAGAGGGGTAAGGCTGAGATGCATTGGGATGAGAATTAGGTAAGGGGTAGCAGGGGGAAATGTTTTCACTTTGGCTAGGTTGATTTTGTATAACAGACTAGGAATGCAGAAATTTAGGGATCAGTTGGGTTACTTGCTGACAATTGAATAAGAAAATGAAGTAGACAGAAAAATTGAGTAAATTGGCCCCAAGGTTCTAATTATTTGCTGAAGTTATCAAGGGCATTTGCCTAAGTGGCTCTCTGTGGATTGACTTTTGCCTCAAAATAGCCTTTCTGACCCCAAATTGATGAAATATTTCCAAGACATTTTTCAGACTTCATTTATTGGTTCTTTTTGGGAGGCCCTATAGAGCTAAGCTTATTTCAATGATGCCAAGCCATGAAGCAGAACTGGTAAGGTTGGCAGATCCCTAGTGCTCCTTCCTTCCCTGACCCTGGTAGTTCTCCTGAATAGGTTAATGCACAAATCATGAAGCAAAAATCCTAACTGCCTCCCGCAATAGCCTGACCCTGACCCTGCCTGCTAGCACCAACAGCATCCCAAGAGTGATAACAAACATTCCCTGATGGGCGTTCTAACCCTGTCCCCCACTCCATTATCCCATTAGGCCCTAACCTAGCATTTTCAATGAATTAAGAGGTCATACAGAGCCGAGTAGCTATCTATGGGATAGCAAATAAACATTCTGAATGAAAACATCCTCTCAGCATGCCTGGAAACAACAGTTATAATGACTCATTTCTCTGAAATGTTTTTCAAGGCCCTCCACTAAAGTTTCCTCAGAGGTCTCATCTTAACATGGGAATGAGTGTCGTAGACCCTTTTATACTGGAAAAGCTTCAAGCATGAGTCCGGTGTCTGTCTTATCCACCAAAAGTTGACTATCCTAAGAACTGGAAACAAAGCACTGGTTAATTGTTTGGAGATCAGTTAAAAACAGCATGGCATGATATATTAAACTGTTTGAAATACTTAACTATCAATTAACTTCTTTTTTCTCTTACTTCAAGTATCTCATTTGAACAACTTTGAAATAATCCCTATTATTAAAGATCAGGAAACTGAGACTCAGAGATACCAGTCCAAAAGACACAGAAAAAGTTTGTTGCATTGCCAGGATTAGAATCCATGCTTTTTCTTCTGTTTCTTCTACTCTGTAATACTCCCACTAATAAATACTCAGAGATGACACGTAATCTATTTTCTTTTTGTTTCTCTTAATCACTTAATATATTCTTTATTTAAATTTTTGGCTTACATTTTATATCCTTGACTTGACTTTAATCTCGTAGACAAAGACCATTTCTTATTTACCCTAGTGCCTATCACAGTGTTTTGTTCACAGTACTTCCTTAAGGTAACCTATACTCATCCTGCATCTTCAATTGTCTTTGAGTTATTATTTGCCTCTGTGCCTAAAAGAAGATGGTGATTCAGGAAGAAAGAGAATAGCAAATTTAGACACAACTCTTCACTCAGTTTACCAAGATATGCTTGCCTATCAGACAGGAAACTGCATCATAAGATAGATGGGAGATGAGATTTATAGCTTAGAGCACAAGTTCAGAGTCCTCTTCCTTCTGCCGCTCATGAGATGGGTACTTCCTGCTTGTTAGGTAGAGAGTTAGGGGAAGAGGTGGCTGCCATTGAATCTTGCCTTGCTAATCACCATGTGAGGGTCTGTAGGTAAAATGTAGCTGCCACAAGGACTTTGGAGCTTCAATGAGGGAGATCAGAACAGTCAACTGAGACTATGAGCTGAGTCGTCAAAACTGTTGCTGCCTGAGATGTTCAGCAGGTGACTGTTACAGCCTACAAGAATGACATGGGTGCTTGGAGGAGAGAGGATTCCAAGTCCTGAAGTGTGAAACTATTAAGAATCTTGCACCTATACAGGGAACTGAGCCAAATTTATAGGAATACAAGTCATTCCCCAATTGAGAAATGCTCAAAAGATAGAAACAGGCAGTTTTCAGAGGAAGAAATTAAAGATGTCTATAATAATATGAAAAAATGCTCTAAATCACTATTTATTAGAGAAATGTAAATCAAAACAACTCTTTGGTACCACATGTCTCTTGTCAGATTGGCTAACATGACAAAACAGGAAAATCATAAATGCTGGAGATGTGGGAAAATTGAAACATAGTTACATTGTTGGTGGAGTTGTGAACTGATTCAGCCATTCTGGAGAGCAATTTGGAACTATGCACAAAGGGCTATAAAAATGTGCATACCCTTTGACCCAACAATACCACTTCTAGGGTTGTATCCCAAGAAATCGTACAAGTGGGAAATGGACCAATATATACAAAAATATGTATAGCAGCTCTTTTTTTGGTGATAAAGAATTGGAAATCAAGGGGATGCCCATCATTTGGGGAATGGCTAAACAAGTTGTGGTGTATGAATGTAATAGAATACTATTGTGCTATAAGAAATGAGGAACAGGGGGTGGAGTCAAGATGGCAGCTGGAAAGCAGGGACATGCGTAAGCTCCCCCCCAGGTGCCTGCAAACAGCCATAAAAAATGGCTCTGAACAAATTCAAGAACTGCAGAATCCACAAAATAGCAGAGGGAAGCAGGGCTCCAGCCCAGGACAGCCTGGATGGTTGCAGGGTATGGTCTATCCCATGGAACCGGGAGCAGAACAGAGCAGAGTCCAACATGAGCCGCACCTGGACGAACCAGTCTGGGAGCTGGGCAGAACAGGACCTATCACCCTGAAGAAGTGAGCTGTGGCAGTTACCAGACTTCTTAACCCACAAACACCAAATACAACAGATAAGGTTAATGGGAAAAGCTGTGGGGACAGAGTGAAAACAGTTCACGGTTCGGCCACCACCCCGGGGGCAGCGGAGGTGATGCAGCTCTGAGGCTGCTTACAGAGCTACAGCTGCAATTGCTTCCAGCCCCAGGCCCACCTGGTAGAAGGAAATAAAGTGGCAGATCTGAGCAGGAGTGCAGAGCCAGCTTAGATTTGAGTTTGGTCTGGGTTGGTGGTTCTTGGGGGAGGAGTGGCACTGGTGTGGCAGAGCTTGCTGTGTAGAAATAGCTCTGAAAACAACAGCACAGCCCCTGAAGCTTGGGACAAAGTACTCTATACTCTATAAGCAGTCATACCTGGATGAAAAACTCAAGGGTCAAGTAACTTGGCTGGGAACATGGTCAGGCAGCGAAAACAGACTCAGATTCAGACTCAGACTTTGGAATCTTTCTTTGGTGACAAAGAAAACCAAAACATACAGCCAAAAGAAGTCAACAAAGTCAAAGAGTCTACATCAAAAGCCTCCAAGAAAAACATGAACTGATCTCAGGCCATGGAAGAGGTCAAAAAGGATTTGAAAAATCAAGTTAGAGAAGTAGAGGAAAAACTGGGAAGAGAAATGAGAGTGATGCGAGAAAACCATGAAAAACAAGTCAGTGACTGGCTAAAGAAGACCCAAAAAAATACTGAAGAAAATAGCACCTTAAAAAATAGACAAACTGAAATGGCAAAAGAGCTCCAAAAAGCCAATGAGGAGAAGAATGCCTTGAAAGGCTGAATTAGCCAAAGGGAAAAGGAGGTCCAAAAGGCCACTGAAGAAAATACTAACTTAAAAATTAAATTGGAGGAAGTGGAAGCTAGTGACTTTATGAGAAATCAGGATATTATAAAACAGAACCAAAGGAATGAAAAAATGGAAGACAATGTGAAATACCTCATTGGAAAAACCACTGACCTGGAAAATAGATCCAGGAGAGAGAATTTTAAAATGATCAGATTACCTGAAAGCCATGATCAAAAAAAGAGCCTTGACATCATCTTTCAAGAAGTTATCAAGAACTGCCCTGATACTCTAGAGCCAGAGGGTAAAATATAAATTGAAATAATCCATAGATCACCTCCTCAAATAGATCCCAAAAAGAAAACTCCTAGGAATATTGTCATCAAATTCCGGGGCTCCCAGATCAAGGAGAAAATACTGCAAGCAGCCAGAAAGAAACAATTTGAGTATTGTGGAAACACAATCAGGATAACACAAGCTCTAGCAGCTTCTACATTAAGGGATTGAAGGGCTTGGAATATGATATTCCAGAGGTCAATGGAGCTAGGATTAAAACCTACCCAGCAAAACTGAGTATCATGCTCCAAGGCAAATTATGGATTTTCAATAAAATAGAGGACTTTCAAGCTTTCTCAGTGAAAAGACCAGAGCTGAATAGAAAATTTGACTTTCAAACACAAGAATCAAGAGAAACATGAAAAGGTAAAAAAGAAAGAGGTATCACAAGGGACTTATGAAAGTTGAACTGTTTTGTTTACATTCCTACATGGAAAGATGAGACTTCAGTATTAGGGTAGCTGAAGGGAATATATATACATATATACATGTATACATATACATATACATATACATATATATATACACACACACACGCACACACATATATACATATATACATATACATATACATATATATTATATATATGTATATACATACGTGTGTGTGTATAAACAGAGGGCATAGGGTGATTTCAACATGAAGGGATGATATCTAAAAAAAATAAAATTAAGGAATGAAAGAGGAATATATTAAGAGAGGGAGAAACAGGGAGATAGGATGAGGTAAATTATCGCACATAAAAGTGGCAAAAAAAAAGCAGTTCTGGAGGAAGAGAAGAGGGGGCAGGTGAGGGGGAATGAGTGAATCTTGCTTTCATTGGATTTGACCTGAGGAGGGAATAACATACACACTCAATTGAGTATCTTACTCCACAGGAAAGAAGGAGGAAGGAGATAAAAAAGGGGGGATGATAGAAGGAAGGGCAGATGGGGGAGGAGGTAATCAAAAACAAACACTTTCGAAAAGGGACAGGGTCAAGGGAGAAAGCTGAATAAAGGGGGATAGTATAGGAAGGAGCAAAATATACTTAGTCTTTCATAACATGAGTATTGTGGAAGGGTTTTACATAATGATATGCATATGGCCTATGTTGAATTGCTTGCCTTTTTAGGGAGGGTGGGTGGGAAGGGAAGAGGGGAGAGAATTTGGAACTCAAAGTTTTAAAAACAGATGTTCAAAAAAAAGTTTTTGCATGCAACTAGGAAATGAGATATATAGGCAATGCGGCATAGAAAACTATCTTGCCCTACAAGAAAATAAGGAAAAAGGGAATGAGGGGGAGTTGGGTGACAGAAGGGAGGGCTGACTGGGGAATGGGGTAACCAGAATATATGCCATCTTGGAGTGGGGGGAGAGTAGAAATGGGGAGAAAATTTGTAATTCAAACTCCTGTGAAAATCAACGCTGAAAACTAAAAATATTAAATAAATTTAAAAAAAAAGAAATGAGGAGCAGATGGATTTCATTATAACCTGGAAAGACTTACGTGAACTGATGCTGAGTGAGGGGAACAGAACCAGAAGAACATTATACACAAGTACAGACACACAGTATGTGTAAGACAACTCCAAAAGACTCATGATGGAAAAAGCTATGTACATCCAGAGAAAGAATTATGGAGTCTCAATGCAGATTGAGGCAAACTATTTGCTCTCTTTTTCTTCCTTCTTTTTTGGTTTCATTTCTTCTTTCTTACGATTTATTCCATTGGTTATAATCCTTCTTTACAACTGGACTATTATGTAAATAATTTGAATGTGAAGGTATATGTAGAACCTATATTGGATTACATGCCATCTTTGGTGGGGGGGAGAGGAGAGGGAGGGAGAGAAAATCTGGAACTCAAAAACTTGTGGAACTGAGTGTTATAAACTAAAAATAAAAAAACAAATTTAAAAAAAGAATCTTGTACCTAATGAATGGATTTGGTAGGACTATATTCTCTCACAGCTCTTCCCTCTACTTTTTTTCTATTAGATTCCATGAGGCTTATGCATTATCTAGGACAGGGGTGGGGAACCTGCAGCCTTGAGGCCACATGTGGCCTTCTAGGTCTTGGAGTGTAAGGACTGGGTCCAAGTTCTACAGAACAAACCCTTTTATTAAGGGGATTTGTTCTGTGAAGTTTAGATTCAGCCAAAGGACCACACTTGAGGACCTACAGAGCCACATGTGGCCTTGAGGTAGCAGGGTTCCCCATTCCTCATCTAGGACATGCTTCTGTGTCCTTAATCTTTTTCTATCTGTCCATCAATCAATAATTATCAGGGGCCTACTATGTCATAAACATTGTGCTAGGTGCTGGGATTATAAGTACAACAATTTGCCTCTGAGTTAGAAATTTCTCTGACCTAAAAAAATCGAGGAAAATACTTAGGAGGAGTTTTGGAGATAAATAAATATATGTTAGAGTGCTTAATGTTTTTTTCTTTCATTTTGTCTATATTCATATTCTCTGTTTCTACATATATATGTATGTATATATAATGTACGTATGTGTGTATATATATATAGATATACATCTACATATATATATATATATACACACATATATATGAATTATGTGGCCATGATATTTTGAATATAAGTCCTATGAATGGAAGGAATGGTTATGACAATGGTGGAGAGAACAAATGTATATCAAAAGTGGTAAGGTGAAGCACTGAAGTTATAAATTTCCTGGTTTTGGCATTTTGAGCAATTTTCTATGGCATTTCCTTTAGCGAAACTCAGGTAGAGGGCACAGGGTGAGTTAAATATGAAGGGAAGATATCCAAAAAATGAAATTAAGAGGTGAGAGAGGAATATATTGGGAGAAGGAGAAAGGGAGAGGTAGAATGGGGTAAATTATCTCACATGAAAGAGGCAAGAAAAAGCTGTTATAATGGAAGGGAAGATGGGAGAGGTAAAAAGGAATGAGTGAACTTTACGGTCATCAGATTTGGCTTAAGGAGGGAATAATATACACACTCAGTTGGGTATCTTACCCTAAAGGAAAGTAGGGGGGAAGGGGATAAGGCAGGGGAGAGGGGGAGGGATGATAAAAGAGAGGACAGATTGGGAGAGGGGGTAGTCAAAAGCAAACACTTTTGAAAAGGGACAGGGTCAAAGAAGAAAATTGAATAAGTGGAGGATGGGATAGGATAGAGGGAAATATAGTTAGTCTTTCACAACATGACTATTATGGAAGTGTTTTGCATCACGATACATGTACAACCTATATTGAATTGCTTGTTTTCTCAATGAGGGTGGGGCAGGGAGGGAAGAAGGGAGAGAATTTGAAACTCAAAGTTCTAAAAACAAATGTTAAAAACTGCTTTTACATGCAACTGGGAAATAAGATATACAGGCAATGGAGTATAGAAATCTATCTTGCCCTACAAGAAAGTAAGGGGAAAGGGGATTGGGGTGGGGGGGGAGGGAGAGTGGGTGATATAAGGGAGGGCAGACTTGGGAAAGGGGCAATCAGAATACATGCCATCTTGGGGTAGGGGAGGGGAGAGATAGGGAGAACATTTGTAACTCTAAATCTTGTGGAAATGAATGTTGAAAACTAAAAATAAATAAATTGATCTAAAAAACCCCCAAAATGATGAAAATAATTCACAGCTACTCAACTCTTATTTGGTACCCCCCCCATCTCTCTTTCTCCCTCTCCCTCTCTCTCTCTTCTCTGTCTCCATCTCTGTCTTTTTGTCTATTGTTTTCTCATGTCTCTTTATCCCCATCCCCAGGAGAATTGTTATCAGATTAGAAAAATCAGAATAAAACATGATGAATAAGTAGTTGATTGTTGTTGTTATGGTTCAGTTGTGTCTGACTCTTTGATAGCCCATTTGGGGTTTTCTTAGCAAAGATATTAGAATGTTTTGCCATTTCCTTCTCCAACTCATTTAACAGATGAGGAAACTGAGGTAAACAGGGTTAAGTGACTTAGCCAGAGCCACACAGCTTATTAGGCCAGATCTGAACTCAGGTCTTCCTGACTCCAGGCCCAGAGCTCTATCCACTGTGCTCCCTAGCTGCCCTAAGGGGTCGATACCCTATCATGGTAGGAGAGCACCATGATGTCCAAGAAAACCACATATCCTAAATTCCTTGAGGAAGTTAAAGATTACATTGCTGAGCAACTGTCTTTGAAAGATCATCAATAAGGGGAGAGAGAATACAGGGTTAGAGAAAGTCAAATACCTCTATCTTTAAAAATGGTAAACAAATAGAATAACTAAGTTATAGACCAGTAAGCACGACTGAGCTTCTTGGTGAAATTTTAGAATATATTATTGGGATAGTTATCATAGATTTAAAGCTGGAAAGGACCTTGGAGACCATCTAGCTTAATCCCTTCGTTAACAAAATGGAAAGAGAGGCTCAGAATGTTAGACAAACTACCCATAGTCCCACAGAATCAAATCCAAGATTTGAACCCAGATCTCCTAGTTTCGAAATCTGTCTCTCTCTCAGCTGTATCATGCTTCCATTCATGCAAGGAAGGCATTTACATGGTGGTCAGAAGAATCAATACAAGGACACTCTCAAGGTCTCTTGGAAGAACTTTGGAATTGATTGTCTGACATGGGAGATACTGGCAAAGGACTGCCCAGCATGGCCTGCCCCCATCAAAGAAGGTGCTGTGCTCTGTGAGGAAAGTAGAATTGAAGTAGATCCAAAGAAACACTAGATGTTCAAATTTAGAAAATCCACCCCAAATGTTCGCATGGACTATTTGCAGTCAACCTGTGGTAGTGCATTCTGAACTTGTACTGATCTCATCAGCCACAGTTAGACACACTGTACTTTGATGCTAATGTAGTGATGTCAGTTTTGGTCCTCTTTTAGAACAAAGGACAACAACCAATCTTCCAAAAGACCTTAGAGAGCCAGAATATGCCAAATGAAATTTAATAACAAATACATGTAAAGTCTTAAACTTTGATTCAGAACTCAGTTTCACAATTACAACACGGAGGAGGAATAGCCCCAGAGAAATTCTTCTAAAAGAAAATTAGGAGAAATAATATTATTCAACAGAATGACATGACTGTGAAAAAACAAACAAAAACAAAACAAAAAAACAATGAAATCTCGTGTTTATTTAAGAGAGACAGTGTCCAGAACTAAGAAAGTGATTATCATACCACACATCGCCTTGGTTAGGCTTTATCTGTAATACTGTTTTCATGGCACATTTTAAGGACAACATATCTAATGTTGAGTGAGTTTAGCAGAGGGCCTCTAGCATGGTGAAAGACCTTGAATTCATAATATATGAGGATTGTTGGAAAGAACTGCAGGTATTTAGCCTAGAGAGGACAAGATCTGGGAATACAAGTATTTGATGGATTGGAATATGACAAAAGAAAGGAAAGACTTGTTCTATTTGGCCCCAAAAGGCAAAGTATGAGAAATGATTAGAAGTTGCAAAGAGGGAAATTTAGACTTAATGCAAGAATAAACTTATTTAAAATAAGCTTGCAATAGTGCAATAGGTGCACTTATGAAGCAGACAATATCCCTATGTTTTGAGCTCTTTGGGAACAAGTTGGATGACTACTTGTCGCAAATACTTGGCCAGGATAATCCTGGATTATGTATAGGTTGGGCTGGATGATCTTTTAATGTCCTGCTCCCCTCCCCTACTTATTTCCTTGTTAAGTTTGATGTGACACCAGACTCTATGTGTATGTATACATATGTATGTCTATATACTCTTGTCTATGTCTATATACTTTTATTCTTATGTACCCCAGTTATGAGAAATAATAAGTTTCAGTCCCTTTTCTTCCTTTCTACATTAGTATTTTCTTTTTACCCTCCCTTCTTTTTCCCTTCTGAACATCTTCAGAAAAGAAAAAATACACAATTTATACTTCAAGTTTTCTGCTTTTCTTCTTTATTTCCTACAATGCCCTTGGGGAACATTAGGTCCTAAAAAGGTTCTTGTTTCTTTATCCACTTTTAGCATGTTAGCAATACATCTTCATATAGCCGATTGTTTAAACAAATATATCTAGGTTCCTCTTAAGTCTTTTGTTTGTACTTCAAAATTTCCGTCCAACTCTAATCTTCTCATCAGAAATGCTTGAGAGCCTCTGTTTTATTAAACATCCATTTTCCCTGTAGGATTATTCTCAATTTGCAGGATAAGTTATTCTTGATTGTAAGCCTGTGTCTTTTACCTTTCTGTAACACTGTATTCCAAGATCATCTCTTATTTATTGTGACAGCTGAAAGGTCTTGTGTGACTTTGACTCTAGTTCCTTGGTACTTGAACTGCTTGCTTCTGGGTGTTGCTTGATATATTATTTTCTTTGATATGGAAATGCTGGTATTTCATTGTGACATTGCTGAAATTTCCCCTTTTTTCAGGAGATGATCTTTGAATTATTTCATCTTCACTTTATTCCCCCACCAACCCCAACCCTTGATTCTCATAGATGAAGGCACTTATCATTGATTTCTTGTAATGTAATATCTAAGATTGTTTTTTTAATCATTGTTTTCAGATACTCTGATGATTCTTGCTTTACCTCTCTTCACTCCATTTTCCAGGTCAGTTGTTTTTTGATTTGAGATATGTTACATTTCTCTTTTTTTTTCAGTCAGCTAATTTTGCTCTGCTATTTTTGTTGTCTCATTGAGCCACTAATTTCTGTTTGGTGTATTCTAGTTTTCAGGGGATCCAGTGATTGAATACATTTTGTCCCTTCCTCATTCAAGATTTTTATTCTCCTTCAATATTTCTCTGTCTTTTATTTTTATCTATTGCTTAATATCTTCTTGTTTTTCATGTAATGCTTGTGAAATATCATTTTTTTTTTCCTTTGAGTCACTGTTTGCAATTCTTATAGAGTGGTTTTCTCCTTCTAGGCTGGATATCTGGACTTCTCTAAATTTACATTTTTTAAAAAAAACAACACTGGTCGTTCTCTTCTTTGGTTTATTCAACTCTCTAGCTTTAGTTCCTGAATTGGGGCTTTGTGCCAAAAACAAGTTCTTCCCTAGTTGTACTTTTTGTGGCATGCTATCATGCTATGAGGTCTCACACTGAGTCACCTACAATCATCTGCTGACTTCTCCTTCCTGAGGTTGTACCACACCCCCAGATCTTTGAGGTTCAGAATGCTAGATCTTCAGGGATGCTATTCTGCCATTGATTCAGAGTATTGTGTTAAGTTCTGAGTCTATTTTTGGATGGACATCGACAAAGTGGAAAATATTCAGGTAAAGATCACTACTATCTGAAAATCCTGAAGAATGCCTGACGCTGCTATCAGCCTCAAGTTTGGTGTTAACAAATTAAGGATTTTATATTTGCAAAGAAAAAAAGGAGGAAAGTACGGTGCTATAGATTTCATGTATTATGAAAAGTGAATATTGTCTGAAATTAATGTTTTTTTAAGTTGCGATATTAGTACAAAAGGTCACAGAATCCTAAGGAATTACTAGCAAGAAAAATGTTTTCCATGTTACCAGTTTTACTTTGTGTACCTCATTTTATGGGTTACTTAATGGTCACTGTGTTAGGAAAAGTGCATATTATTGGAATTAGTGTTTGTTACAAAGAATTACATGCAAAAAAGTGTATTTTCAGTAATATTAGTGAAAGATTACAGTTTTTGTTAGTCATGGGAACCTAACCCCTTATTTCCCATAGTTTCAATATATCAACATTTGCTTTTTTTACTTTGCTGCCATTTTCTAAGAACATTACCCTCATGAACATTTAGGATTGACCATATTAGAGTAATGATAGTAACTTAAATTTATATCACACTTCAGTTATTTGCAAGGTGCTTTCCTCTCACAGTCCTTTGAGGCAAGTAGTATAATTATTACTAGCACTATTTTGTAGACTGAGAAACAGAAATTTCTTACAGTTAAGTGAACCCCCCCCTCGCACCCCACCCTCGCAGAACATGTAGCTAGTTAATACCAGTGGAAAGATTCAAACTCAGGTCTTTTGACTCTAACTTTACCACTGTGCCATGTTAACATATGCAGGTTAGACTAGATAATCTGATGCCCCTTCTAACACTGAAGCTATGATCCTATGCCACTTGGGAGCTTTTTGTTTATTTGCTTATCGTTTTCCTGTGATATGGTAGATATGACACTAGACTTGGCACCAGGAAGAACTGGATTTGAATTCTTTGAAGTCAGACACTTAGCGGTGTGTGACCCTGGATACATCATGTACTTTTCTGAATCTTAGTGACCTCATTTGTAAAATGTGGCTAAATAATCCTGCAATACCTACCTGGTAAGGTTGTTGTGAAGCTCAAATAAGATCACATATAGGAAGTGCTTTGCCAATGTTAAAGAGTTATAAAAATGTAAGGTGTTGATATTATTAAAAGTGATGGACTTAAGATCATGCATCCACGTTCTCCTATCCTGGTCTACCTTCTAACCAAAGACAGGCATTTGTATGATACACATTTGCAAACAGGCTGGGGTTAGTGGGCATGGGGCAGAACAAAGCTTGCTGGGCCTTGCAAGGATTGACCTCAGGACCTTCTTCTCATTAGTACCATACTCTATACCACTGAGATAATTGGACACAGACAAGATTATTCATTTTATGTGGATAGTCAGGGCATTTTAGCTGATATAATCTGGAAGCTGCTTCCACCAAAATTTTAAAATTATATGTACATCAGGATGGAAAGAATAAAGCACCTTTTCTCTGGTCTTCAGCCTTCCTTTAAATTTCCATGCCATTCAGCTTCATGGAGAAAACATACATTGCACTACTGCACTTATCAGGAAAGTGAAAAAAATAGCCAGTTAAATCTAAGTCTTCTCCCCCATGAAAAAATCAGAAGTGTTTGCTGTGATGAAGAAAAAGACCATAATACATATTCCTCATCCTTGCCTTTTTCTGGACATCTGATAGCTATTTAAAATAAACAGTCTTGTCTCAAACACCCCTTTTTCTCATGGGTAAACAATATTGGCATATGTCTTGGTGATACAGAAAACATCACGATAATGTTGGAAAGTGTGAGCAAAGCAAGTGGCTAGGTTTTTAAGAGAATGAACCCCGACGGATTTTAGCCATGTGACAGTTCATTGAAATAAAGAGTCAGCATGGTATCTGAGAGTCCCTCTTCAATACCCTACATGGTAGGCCAGAATCTTTGGTGATAAAAAGAAAAAGGTCAATGAAAAATGGGAGGGGAGAGGAGGAAAGAAGGATTTCCTACAAATAAGAAAGAAGTAAGATAACCTAGCTTAGTTGGAGAAGGATAAGAGATACTGTTCTAGTCAGGCAATTTTTAAAGATATACCCCATTCCACATACAAAGCCATCAAAGCCATCTCCACCAAAGGAGACTATTTCCACCTACATGGCAGGGGAATAAAGAGAATCAGAGTACCTCCATGTTAGGTGATCTTGGCATAATCCAAGGCCCCAAGACCTTACAAAGGGAAAAAGAGAAAAAAAATGTCAAATTTAGAACATGATTCTGTCTAATCATTGCCAGTGCGGCCGGGGTGGCGAGGGAGGGTGGGGAGGAGGCACCAAAACAACCTAGACGATAGAGTCTCTTTTTCTGGTGTCTAGCATGATAAGTAAAGAGGGTGCCTTTTGGGAGCAAGCTTGTGAAACCAAGACCAGAGTAAATATCATACTGCTGTTGCACTTCCACTAAATCTACCACCTTATTTTTATTTTTTAATGTTCAATGTAGTTTATTGATATAAATTTAGTGATATAGGTATCTTTGTCCCAGGAGTCCATGCATAAAATAGAGATAGAATTAAGAGTTCGTGAGGATTCTTGGAGTCTTTATATGTTTGTTAAGATGAAAGTACATGCCAGCTATCATTATTCCTATTTTTTCAGAGGAAGAAATTGAAGCTTAGAGAGATCACCATATTTGCCCATGTTCAGACATCTAGTAAATGGCAGAGCTAGGACTTAATATGAGTTCTCCTGTGTTAAAGACCTATGACATTTCCTCTACATCACTTTTCCCAGCTGAGGAATTTGGCAATTTCCTGATCTAACAGCTCTTTTGGTCTATCTTAGAGCAAGATTATCCTTCCTTTATCCCTCCTTTGGAGATATTTGTAGCTCAGTCATCTCTAGGCAAGGTAGCTACTCCCAGAAACCATAGGACTAAAATATATTGGAAGTGACACAGTTCACAGCACCAGCTGGCTTCTTTCCCTAATAGACACTTAGGTCACATGATCAAATGACCTGAAACTATCAATGCTTTATTCCCAAACATGCCAGAAGGTTTGGATGTGTTGCAATCTCCATCGCCGAAAGGACTATTCAGATCAGTGAAGTTCTAGATCCATTGTGAAATTTTAATTAACTTAATTATTTTAATCCATATGAGATTTTAACCTCCTTGAAAAGGCCTGCCTGCTTTGTATCTATTTTTATGTTCCCCATCTTAGAACACAATGACTTGCACAGAGTAGGCACTGTAATCATTTTTTGAATTGAATCAAAAGGAGTCAAGACTAAAACAATCAGCCAGGGAAGAAGTGGAAATATTCATTTTTTTTTTTTAAATGGGCTCTATGGAAGTCACGGTCAGTGTGTTTCATGCTGCCAAAACTGCCAGATACATCAGGTTTTGTGGGCTGGTAAGCAGTTGTGTTGGCCTGAAGGCTTTCTGAACCAGTTTCTAAAGCTAATAGATAGATATCCAACTAGCTGGAATGGTTTAGGTGCTGTCTTGCCTGAAGGTACACTTCCAGATGAGCTCCTGGGATCCTCTCTAGAAATATATTAAGCTAAGAAATGCTGCGGATCAAAACAAAAACCCCATTTGCCATATTCATGCAGCCATTCAATGAATTCTTATTGAGTCATATACTATATATAAAATGCCCCCAATTCAATATCCCACTGGAGGCCACCCTAACTTCAAGTCCACCCTTCCCACTGAGATACTACTTTCTTCTCTATATTAACAAAAGTTTCCCAGATAAGCACCAAGTGGATGATTTGAATGCTATGCAGTAGTCAGTCATTCAGTGAAAAACCAAATTACCACTAATTATATTATGGCATGCTGTGGTGCAACCAGTGTGACTCCACAAAGGGAAATGGGCATCCGTGGCACTAGGTGGCACCTTCTGACACATTTACAGACCATTACCCAGGGCTAATATCATTTCACAGGGGCTTATGTGGAAAAGAGGAAGGGTTTCTTGCAGCATCAGTCAGCTGAATGTGATCTGTGAATGGAAACTGTTAGTCTGCTCCCAGTGGGCACAGTGCCAAGCCCAGCCCTTGCACCAAGGCTTGAAATTAGTAACAAGCAGCCAGCCATACACCTCAGCAAACAAGGTGGCAATTCTTGAGATGGGGTAGGCAAGGAGGACAGAGGGAGAGTAAATTGAGGCAAGAAAGTAATTTTTGATCTCCCAAGAATTCTGCTTGCAGATCATCTCTCTCTTTCCTCAAACATCAGCTATTCTAGGCCATGCAGTGTGATTTACCCTTTGGAGTATAGAACTCTTCTCAGAAGTATTTTGAAGAATATCTTCTATTTGGGGAAGCAGCTTGGGGAAGGGTAAAGAGTGATGAGTTCAGAGTCAAAGCAAGTTATTTCACCCAGCACATAGCAAGTACTGCTGACTGGCCTCCCTGATCTTCCATTTCCTCATCTTCAAAATGATAGGATTGGGCAAGAGAGACTCCCAGGTGCCTCACAGACCTTGATCAGTCATGAGTCTGTCATCCTAGGGGAGATGGTGCCATCATATTACTTCAAAGAATAAGAGGTCCTATCTCATTTTGTGGGCACCCCAGTGGCCACACTTCACATATACTCATTGAATAAAAATTGGGTTAAAAGGAGATTCCTGTGATTTGGGCCTTGATGGGTGTTACAGAAGCAAGACCACATGACAAATGAAGTTAGCACTATACCAACTTTGACACTAAGTCAATGTAGTACAATGGAAACTAGGATGGATTTGGAACGTAAGGATTTGGTTTTCAATCCAAGATCTTACCCCTCATCCCTGTATGATCTTGCCCAATTTATTTAACTTTTCTGGGCCTCAATTTACCTCCTCTGCAAAATGAAGAGATTAGACAAGATGACCTCTAGGATCCTGTTTAGCTACAAATCTATGTTCTTCCACCTCCCACCCTGGGCTACAGCTTGGTGAAAGTTGTCCATATCTAGCCTGAGCTAAATGCACAACTTTCTAGCCATCTTTACACCATGAAACTCTATATTTAGCCTCCTCGCCCCCTATCCCTGACTGTCGCTTATTCCCATTTTCTACTTCTAGCATCAGAAATCCAATCAAACATTCCTGTGTCCAGGAATTAACACATCATGTATTAATAAGCTGCCCTGTGTATCTCCATTCACCATTCCTGTGATTTTCCACACTGAAACGTTCCTCTTGGGCCAACACTCTCAATATGTTGCTTGCCCCATTAGAATGTATATTCCTCAAGGACAGAGATACTCTTGTTTTTTTATAGTTGGATCCTCAGGGCTCAGCACAGTGCTGGACACATAGCAAGGAAATTCTGAATAACTGCTTTTTCATGCATTCATTTATTCTTCCATGTATTCTTATTATCCTAGATGATCAGTGACTAACAGATTTCATAAGATGATTAAGTCCTAGGAGTTGGGAAATAGATCCAGAAGTCATTGCATTTGTCCCCGTGACTCAGGCAACCATCCATAAAAGATATATATATATATATATATGTGTGTGTGTGTGTGTGTGTGTGTGTGTGTGTGTGTGTGTGTGTATGTATATATGTATATACACATACACACATATGTATGTGTATATATGTATTTATATATGTGTGTGTATATGTGTGTATATGCATATAAATATGCATATATATGTGTATATATGTATATATACATATAAGTATGTGTACATATATACATATATGTGGGTGTATATGTGTATATATGCATATGTGTATGTGTGCATGTATGCGTGCATGTTTTCGTGTGTGTGTGTGTGTGTGTGTGTGTGTGTGTGTGTTCAAAATTCTCCAGTGAAAGATTCTACAACTTCTGTCATGGTTCATTCTGGTGTGGAGGGCCAACTCCAAACAGAAATGCTTTAGTTAGCTAAGATATTGATCAGTATCTCCTCACCACTGCATTTTCCACTGTTGGCTCCCCTGTTAGCACATATTCTTTACAGTATCCAAAGTATCAAGTAGGGTTCTTGAGGCTGATCATATGTAGATCATAACTAGGAAATGTGGAACCGAGGGCAAAGACCACAAATTGTACCTAGGGCATCCCAGCCTGTTATCTGGTAGTTTCTAATTTTCACTGTTTTGTTGTTGACTAGGTGATAAGTTATGCTGATGGGTGTACATACTACTAGTTTTCACCTTCAATTCAGTGCCCTCTAAACTTGGTTTCCTATTAGAGTCCTGGAGAGAAGTGATAGTGTCTCTACCTAGGTACAGCATTGTTCTTACATATGGGATAAATAGTTCCTTCCATGGTATGCCTTTTTTCCCAGGGAGGGGCTAGGAAGGTCTTTTTGATCAAAAATGGCTTCACATGTTATCCTAACCCACATGAGCACTGGAAAAGGAGGCTTCTGAAGATACAATGCCTTTACCCTGAGGAGTAACTCTGCAGGTGGGAATTCAGGAACAGATCTCCCTGACCCACCTGCCATGGTGCCTCAAATCTTACAATCTCAAAGTCACTGCTTGGCTTTCTCAGGCACTGCTATCTCCAGGAGTCTTTATTATAAACCGGGATACCCGTGGTGCTAAGGCACATTAGACAGTTATCACTCATTTGCATCTTATCAGGGATTAGTTTTTCAGATAGCTTTCTGGCAGATAGTTGGCTCAAAGTGATTTGCAGGAAGAACAGGTAAGTTTCATTAGGGAGAAAGGAAAAGGAAAGGAGTAAAGTGGAGAAAATTATGCAGAGCCAAGAGACAGAATAAAGGCCTTGGTAGACCATGGGATGAGGAAGAACACTAAATAGAGAGAGAGGCTTTTGCCTACTAGATTGTACTCTCCCTGATCTTTGCCACTCATTCAATTGGTCAACAAGCATTTATTAAGAACTTACTATGTGCCAGGAATTGTGCTGATCCTTAGGGAGACAAAGGAAGAAAAAGCAATCCCTGCCTTAAAAGCACTCATTCTAGTAATGGAGGAAAAAAAAAAAACCTGAAAATGGCCAAGTACACCTAGGATACATACTACAAATTAATGGAAGGTAATCTGAGAGCAGAAGGTTCTAGTAGCTGGATGGGCTGGGAAAGTTCTCCTGCAGAAGGAAGAATTTGAATTAACTCTTCAAGGAAGCCAGGAAAGCTAAGAGGTAGAGACGAAGGAATAAAGCATTCCATGAATGGGATACAATCATTGCAAGGACCCAGAGACCAAAGATGTGTCTTCAAACATAAGGAGCAGCAAGTATTCCAGTGAAGCAGAACTATAGAGTTTGTGGAGAGAACCAAAGTGAACTAAGACTGGAAAAGTAGGAAGGGACCAGGTTGTGGGGAAAAAGCAAAAACAAAAACAAACTTTAAATACCGAACAAAAGACTAGATTTGATCCTGGAGGTAACTGTGAGTCACTGGAGTTTACTGAGTAGGGGCATTGTTAGTTTGTTCATGCAACATGAAGGAGAAAAGAGAAAGTTCCTTAGCTTGCTGGCAGGTCTCCTGTGGTGGATTTGTAGTAGGAGAAGGACAAAAGCTAAGCAAAAATGACTGGCAAGAATAGGTTGCAATCTGCATTATCGGAGGGAGTATAAATGTTATCAATTTACAAATCCATTGGAGCATCTGTTTATTGCATTATAAATATGAGGGGCTTTAGAAATGTTTGAGTGAACAAATGAATTTGTGTGGCCCATTGTAACAATAGCTGGTATTTATACTGAATTTTAATGTTTTCAAACCACCCTGCATACATTATAGAATTTGAGCTTCACAATCACTCTGGAAGGGAGGCACTATATTATTATCACAAGGTTAAGCATGCTGGCCAGCATCACAGCTAGTAAGGGTCTGAGGCAAGAATTGAATCCAGGTCTCCATGACTTTAAATCCAGCAGTCTGTCCAGCATACCACACTGCCTCATTCTGCCTAGAATGGATTCACCCCTTTCCCATCTTTTACTGTTGAATCTTTTCTCAAGGTACAAGTCAGGTGGTACTATTTTCTTTATGGAGTTTTCCCTTATGATCAGCCCATTCCCCCTATCAGAAGTGATATTTCCCTCCTCCTTGTTATTTCTTGTTCAGTCGTGTTTGATTCTTCATGACCCCATTTGATGTTTTCCTGGAAAGAATACTGGAGTGATTTGCCATTTCCTTCTCCAACTCATTTTATAGATGAAGAAACTGAGGGAAACAGGGTAAAGTGCCTTGCCCAAGGTCACACAGCTAGTAAGTGTCTGAGGCCAGATTTGAACTTAGGAAGATGAGTCTTCCTGATCCTAGGCCCAGCCCTCTATCTACTGTACCACCTAGTTGCCTCCTCTAATCTCTCACATTACCCTGTTTGTTCTTTCCTGTGTCCATTCTCAGACCCATAATCCCATCATGTAGAAACCTTGACCCTGAGGATCTACTCTCTTGATTGGTGACTCCTTCTAGACCACTATTTCAGAAAGAACCACAGTGATTTTTTTACCTCACTCATACCTTGATGCTCTCTGAACTTCTCCTCCTCTTGCTCTTCCACTCTCTCTTCCCAATCCTCTGTTAGGCCAGCTGCCTTGATCTAAAGGGGGCACCTCCCCCAACTCCACTGTCTCCTCGCTTCTCTCCATGTGCTTTTTCCCTCATTAGAAGGAAGTTCTTTGAGGTACAGACCAACTTACTTATTTTCGTGTGTATTACCAACACTTAGTATAGTACCTGGTAGATAGTAGATGCTTGCTAAATGCTTTATCATATATCTTTGTCACTGTTCAGTCATGTCTGACTATTCATGACCTGGTGGACCATACTGTCCATTGGGTTTTCTTGGCAAAGGTACTGAAATAATTTGTCATTTCCTTCTCCAGTGGATTAAGGCAAACAAAGGTTAAGTGACTTGCCCAAGACCACACAGCTAGTAAGTATCTGAGGCTAGATTTGAAGTCAGATCTTCCCAACTCCAGGCCCAATGCTCTATCCACTGAGTCATCTACTTTCCCTTTATCATCAACCTCTATTAATTTCATTCTAACCAATGTTTGATTTATGTGTGCATAAATCTTACCCTTGCTCAGCCTTAACCAAATTACATGCCTCCGGAGTACAAGAAT
This sequence comes from Trichosurus vulpecula, assembly GCF_011100635.1. Classification (NCBI taxonomy): domain Eukaryota; kingdom Metazoa; phylum Chordata; class Mammalia; order Diprotodontia; family Phalangeridae; genus Trichosurus; species Trichosurus vulpecula. Next base: position 230,097,467 of record NC_050579.1, on the reverse strand, counting down.
TGATTGTATAATTTTTCATTTTTATATCCTTAGCCCTTGCACAGAACTGGTGTATAATAATTTTTAATTGATTGAAGTGGAAACTAGATTGGAAGCCTCTAGAGTACAGGGATTGAATATATAATTTTTATTTTTACATCCTTAGTCCTTGCGCAAAGCTGGTACATAATAATTTTTAACTGATTGAAGTGAAAAGAGAAAGGATAAATACCACTTGCCCTGATTCATTGCCCATCATCATTATCATATCACCAACATCCATAACAAATGATCTTTTAAGGTTCTGAGGGATACCACATTCATAAGCCAAGATTGATAACAGCTAATGCTAATGCTAATTAAAAATAACACATGTGGTGCTTTAAAGTTGGCAAACCACTTTACACATATTCCCTTATGTGGTCTAGATACACTCACACAGGGACACATACAACTAATCAATAAACTTTTTTAATTTCCTACCTGTGCAGTTCTGGAGACTGGGGATACAAAGACAGAAACAAAACAGTCCCTGCCCTCAAAGAGCTTATATTCTATCAAGGGAAACAATACGTACACATATCTTGCAAATACAGAAAGGATCAGACATATACTTAATATCAGGCAATTCCCAAATGAATCTCTGATCTTAATGATGTGGATTTTTTTTCCAATGATGTTGTAGTGCCTACCCATCCTTAATTCCCCATCCTTTTCTTGTCTACATCCTCTCATAAACTCAAACACAGAGGGTCCACCCAATATCCTGGGAGCCTTCTTCACTTTCTCCTGCCATGGCAGAGACAGAGTATTTGGACTTCTATATAACCTTACTGTATGTTCATACATTTCTCAGGTGATACAGTTTAATTCTTTGAAATTCCTCCTTTATTTCAAATCCTGAAACAACACTGAAAATGGAGAACAGAACAAAAATGTTAAATCGATGTATCAGTACTCTTATCTTTGTTATATGTGATTCAAAGATAAATGAATTCAAATGCATTTTCACCCTATCTGTAACAGCAATGTTACTTACGGCTACTGTGACTGTGTAAGGCCAATAACGCCAGCATACAGGAGGGCTGCTAGCACAGGTTCTTTGAGCTTCTAAGGAAAGCAACTTTAAGGGGTTAATAATCTTACTTTAATTAAACATACATGTATCATTCACTTTGTTTAGGGAGAAAAGCCGGCACCCTGAACTTCAGAGCAAACACAAACAGAAATTACAAACAGAGAGGATAACCCAAATCAACAGACAGACTTCTAGCTATCTGACTAAAGCTATACATACATAGTTACCAGAGAGAGAAGCACCAACATCTGGGTTTTCAAAGCCAGGGGCTCCTGAATGGCTACCCAGAGTGTCGTCTGGCCAAATGGTAGGAACATTCTTCCAATGAATAAGCCCCAAAGCAAAATGCTAACCTCAGAATATATATACACTTCTTCAGGGTCAACCCACAAAGGGCATCACAACCATGTGACTCAAACTCATGTGACTTAGGCTTTCTTGTGATGTAAGCAGGTCATCAAACACTCTTGATTCAATCAAAGACTCTTGATTCAAACAAAGGTGAGTCTCAGTCCAAGGCACTTGATTACCTTAGTGCTGAGAACTAGAACTCCAAAAGAAAAAAGAGCAAAACAATAAATCCCACTTTGCTTGCCATTACACTGTCATAAGGCCCTTATTATATAAAATGATTTGTTTTCATTAATGTTAGATATAGGCTTTAAGGATAGGATTTGATAAATTAAGTAAACTTAATATTCAGGTATGGTTTCCTTAAATAATAAATGCAAAAGGGATATTTGTTGTGACAAAAATTTAACTCTGGGACCTTGTCTGCTTTTGATTTTCACTAGATATGCCTAAACAAGGGAGTTTGGGTTAATAATACCCAGAAGAAATATCTTTCATCTTGTAGAATGTAAAACTCAACATGTAGTTTTTCTTTCCAACTGTCTCCTTGAGTCTGTTTCCCCTCCCACCATTTCTCTGATTCTCTGTTTCTCTCTCTGAGTTAGCTGTTGTCACCCCACATCTGTGTGGATGCTCGTTTCTCTGTTTGAGTCTCTATTTCTGTTGAGCCCTTTTCCACCTATTTTCCCAGATTTGCGCATCTTTTCTATTCTTGTTATCACAAACCACCTCCCCTTGTCTCTCCTCCTCCCCTATGCTCCATTGGTTTTCTCTCTCCACCTTGGTCCTAAGACTCTGAGAAACTTTTTGGATTTGATGTCAGTTCTCACTGGTTACTGTAGATACAATACATATTGACTTTCTACACAAGCAGAGTAGATGCAAACCTATAGGGTTTATCTTTAGTGGCATTGAAAAGGCTATTTAGCATCAGAAATTGTCCCCACATACCCTGGACTGCTATGATACCTGGCATTCTGTTATGGGCTTAGCACAATAGCTTGTATTATCCCAATGAGATAGCACACATAAAGCATTTTACAAACCCAAAAGTGCTCTATCAGTGCCTAGCACCACTCTCATCATCATCATTGCATGAGTGGGAAGCTCAATATATGTTTGTTGAATCAAGAAATGGATTAAGTAACTGAACTACTAAGTTTTCTTTTTCTTTTTCCTTTTTCTTTCTTTCCTTCCTTCCTTCCTTCCCTCCTTCCTTCCTTCCTCCCTTCCTTCCTTCCTTCCTTCCTTCCTTCCTTCCTTCCTTCCTTCCTTCCTTCCTTCCTTCCTTCCTTCATTCCTTCCTCTCTCCCTATCTCACTCAGACTGGAAGTTCAGTCACCACCCAGTCCCACTACTGATCAGCATAGATTCAGTATGCTCTGTTTTTGACCCGGGTTGGTTCACATATCCTCAGGCAGGCTGGTGTTCCCCCACTCCAGGGGTTTGTCATGTTGGTTCTAGACTCATTGCAGATGCCCAATGAGCTTAGACCTACTGCAGCTCAGAACCTTCAAACTCAAGCAATCAATTAACCTCAGCCTCCTCAGTAGCAAGGATTATAGATTAGTACCATAACAGCAAACAAGAGCTTTGTTTCAAAGCAAGTAATTTTCACTTAGCCATTAGCACTTCCTATCATGGAGTAGCTAACTGATAGAAGTCCCTAGGCAATACAGCATAGAACAGAATCAGAGAACCTCATAATTGGAGATCTCCAAAGTCATGTAGTCCCACCCACACTTAAATAAATATTTCCTCAATAATATCCCAAAGAAATAGTTAGCCTGTTTCTGCTTGAAGCCAACAGTGCTATTCCTTTCACTTTTGGGCAGCACTCTTGGGAACACTTTCCTTATATCAAGCTTAAGTTGGCCTTTCTGAAATTTCCACCCATTCCTCTGAGTTCTGCTCTCTGAGGTCAAGGTGAACACATCTATGCCCTTTTCCATATGCTATCTTTTAAATACTTGAAAAGTTTGCTCATGAGATAGAGAAACCACACAAAGAAAAAGAGGGTAAATACTATGTATGTATGTATCTATCTATCTATCTATCTATATTATGTATCTATCTATCAATCATCTCTATCTATTCTAATATCAATGAAAATCTTTAGACTTATAGTCCTAGCTGGCTAGAGTTATGGAAAGGTAAAGTAACTTGTCCAGAGACACCCCAAATATGTTTTAGAAGTGAGACTTGACAGGGGCAGCTGGGTGGCACAGTGAGTAGAGCACTGGCCCTGGAGCCACGAAGACCTGAGGTCAAATCCGGCCTCAGACACTTGACACATTTACTAGCTGTGTGACCTTGGGCAAGTCACTTAACCCCAATTGCCCTGCCTTCCCCCCTCTAAAAACAAACAAACAAACAAACAAAGAAGTGAGACTTGAATCCAGATCCTCTTGACTTTAAGGCAGTCTCTTTATTTGCAATATTGTAAATTCCTTGTACTCCTCTCACCCAATATCCAAGCCAGCCAATTCATTTAGCCAAACTTATTTGACCCTAAAACAGAAACAAAATAAAACCCTAAACTGAATTGACTGATTATTTGGATCTAAAACAATGACATCCATATTTGAGGATGCGTGAGGTAACTGGTCCAAGTCTTCCCCTTAGTAAAACATGGCATTATGGATACAGACCTTTTAAGAGGAATATGAAAGAATTTCTCCTTCTCCCCGGATATCTCATATGGTTCCAAGCTGGAATTTCAAGAGTCAACTTAGTTTAACAATCTTATAGGGTGAAAGTGCCATTGTCATTTGGGATCATTTCTATCTCATCTTTAAAGCACTTTTCCATCATTCCTAGGCAATGACACAATACAAGTCCAACATGAATTGTGTAAGTAGAGCTATACCAGGCCTAATGACTGATCTTGAGAACTGGGTATCAAAGGCAAAAGTTAATTTAGTAGTATCCACATCTTCAATTAGAACCATTAATTTCTAAACTGTGTATCCATTTGGAACCCATCTTAGTATGAGATATTGATCCAAATCTAATTTCCCTCAAACTATTTTCCACTTTTCCCAGGACTTTTTCTCAAATAGTGAGACCTTACCCCAGAAACTGGGGAATTTGGATTTATTGAAAACTATGGTACCATGTTTACCTGTTTCTGTAGGTTGTATTCTTAATCTATTTCATTTATCAACTTCTTTACACTGTAACAAATATCAAATAGTTTTTAAAAAAATAATTATGGCTTTATAGTATAGTTTGAGATATGGTACTGTTGGATTTCCTTCCTAAGCATTTTTATTATTTTTCCCTTGAGATTCTTGACCTTTTTTCCTCAAAATAAATTTTATTATAAATGTATCTATCTCAAGAACATAATCCTTTGTTAGTTTGGATAACATGGCACTGAATAAGTTAATCAACTTCAGTATTATTTAATTTTAATCATATTGGCTGATTCCAACTATGAACAATAAATGTTTCTTTAATTCTTTAGTTGCATCTTTATTTTTGAAAGAATGTTTAGTAATTGTATTTATATTTTGGGGCAGATAGTTGGTGCAGTGGAAATAGCTCCACTTCTAGAGTCAAGAAGACTTGAGTTCAAATCCAGTCTAAAACACTTACTAGCTATATGAAACTGGGCAAGTTACTTAACCTCTACTTGCCTCTGTTTCCTCATCTATAAAATAGGGATTATAATAGCACCTTCCTCCTAGGGTTGCTGTGAGGATCACAAGATAATAATTGCAAAGCACTTTAGCACAATGCCTAGCACAAGGTAAGCATTATATAAATGTTAAATTATTATTATTACTTGTGTTTTGTTATATATTCTAACAACTATTTTATAAATTCTGCAGTTACATTGAATGGAATATTTCTTTATTCTATCATTACTTGATGGACTATATTGGTTATATGAAGAAAGGCTAATGATTTGTATGAGTTTATTTTATGTATTACTACTTTATTGAGGTTATTAATTATTTATATTTAATTTTAATTGACTCCCTTCTCTAAGTAGACTATTAAATCATCTAAAAGAATAATGATATTTTTCTCTTTTCCTATACATAATCCCTTGAGTTCTTTTACTTGTCATAGCTAGAATTTGTAGCACTATATCAAAAAGGAGTGGTGATAATGGACATCCTTGCCTTACCCCTGATCTCATCAGAAGGACCTTTAATTTATCTTCATTGGGTATAATGATGATTCTTGGTTTTAGGTACATATTATTCACTATATTGAGGAAAGGTCTATTTATTCCTGTGCTTTTTAGTATTTGATTTAAAAAAAAGAAATAGGTGGTGTATTTTGTCAAGAAATTTTTCTGTATCATTGATATAAAAATATGATTTCATTTTTGCTGCCATTCATATATAATATATTTTAATGTATTCATATGTTACAGCTTTCCTAACATTAAACAAAGTCTCATTCTTGGTGTAAATACAATCTGTTCATAGTATATGATTTTTGTGATGAGTTGTACTTTTTTTTTCCAATATTTTGTTGTTGTTCATCCTTCATTTTTGATTAGGACCAATGACATCATGGTGTGATGCCTTGACTTGTGTGTGAATTGGATTTAGGTGATTCAGAGTCATCAGTTCACTCTCTCTACCAGAGTCATTGAAGTCCAGTGGCAAGACAAAAGCCGAGATGACCAGAAATGGCACAGAATATATTGGATGACCTTGGTGTCTTTGATGTCTGACCAAGCTCTAAGCACTCCACAGCGCCTGTTTCTCCTGACTTCATGACTGTTGGAACAACTTGTTCTCATCCACACATTACCTTGAGAAAACTCTTTACATGCTTCAGATAGACATCTTTTAACTCACCAATAGCTTTGAAGCCTACCAGTTACCCTCAACCTGGTTGAACTCATCTGCTCAAATGATTTTTACTAAAGTGTGACCACTGAGCATGCCACAGCTTCTTGGAGCCACAGGTGGGAGTTGGGTGGCAGGTGAACACCAAAGGTGGATGAGCAGGTGGAACCCCTGAAAAGGGTTCAACAAACCCTCATAATAGAGATGCTACTCTTCCTTGAACACCCCATACATTCCATCTGATTTTATTTAAAAGAAATCAACAGGAAAGCAATATAATACTTAAAGGCAAAATAGATAATGAATTGATATCAATATTTAATGTATGTGTACTGAATGGCACAGAATCTAAAACTTTAAGAGAAACATGAGGTAATTTATAAGTTTAAACAGACAGTGAGACTCCAATAGTAGGACAACTCAATATATCTCTTTCAAATCAAGACAAACCTAACAAAATGATAAATAAGAAATTAATTAAGGATCTGAATTAAAGTTTTTAAAAGTTAGATATGATAAATTTAATGATTTCTAGTGAGTTCTAGCGATTTCTGAATGGGAATAGAAAAGATAGTACAGATTTCACTTAAAAATTTAAACCATTATTCCTTAAGTATATTAGTCTATAGATTTCATTGCCTCTGTTGTCTCTCCCTGGTTTACGTATCAAGAACTTATTTATATCACAGAAGGAATTTGATAGAATCACTTCTTTTCCTATTTTTGAATCACTTTATGTAATATTGGAACCAATTATTCTTTGAATGTTTGATAGAAATCACTTGTAAAGCAATTCTATTATTTATTTTTCCCCTTTAGGAATTCCTTTATAATATGTTCATTTTCCTTTAATCTTTGTTTCTTATTCTGTTGATCTGGGAATTGTACATGTTTTAAATGCTGTATTCATCAATTTCATTTTAGTTGTGAGTTTTATTGATATTGAGAAATGTTTTGGGATAATCTTTTATTTCTTCATCATTTTTGGAATTGTCTTTTTTTTGAAACCAACAATTTGGTCTTATGCCTTATTTTTCTTTTGTAATGAGACTAATGATGTTTCTCATTCATTCTTTTATTTGTTTGTTTGTACATTTTTTTTCTTTCTCTTTTTGAGGGGTAAAGGCAAGGCAATTGGGGTTAAGTGACTTGCCCAAAGTCACACAGCTAATAATTATGTCAAGCATCTGATCCTGGATTTTAACTCAGGTCCTCCTGATGCCAGGGCAGGTGCTGTACTCACTGCACCACCTAGTTGCCCCCTGTTTGTACATTTTCAAGACAACCCCTAGTCCTGTTTATCAATTCAATGTGTTATTTTTTTGCTTTCAATTTTTAAAATTTCTTCTTTGAATTTTGTGAATTTCTAACTAGTTATTGAATTAGGCTTTTCTAATTTATTCTTTTGCTACTTACCCTAGTTGCAAGCTTAATTCATTGATCAGGCTGGTTTTTGTTTTTGTTTTTTATCTTTTGATGATGAACGTCTCTAACAGTATAAACTTTCCCATAGGGACTGTTTGGCTACATACTGAAATTTTTGGTATAGCATTTCATTATCATCTTCTTTTATGAAAGAACATATTGTTTCTATCACTTGTTTTTATTCACCGATATCTAAAGATTAAATTTTTCACCTCTAATTAATTTTAATGATTTATTCAATATCACTTCATTGAATATAATATTTGTTTTATCTTTCCTTGTAGAGCATTTGTTTAATAATTCAGCTTTTCTGAATTTGTTTGTAAACTTTTTATTCTCTAATCCATGGTCAGTTTTTCTGAATGTGCTATATAGTGCTGAAAAATATGTACAATATTTTCTATTCCCATTCATAAATCACCAGAACTTTATTACATCTAACTTTAAAAAAACCTTTAATTCAGATCCTTAATTCATTTCTTAGTTATCTTTTTGTTAGGTTTGTCTTGATTTGAAAGAGGCATACTGAGTTGTCCAACTATTAGAGTATCACTTTTTATTTAAATCTACAAAGCATCTGACATTTCCTTTAAGGTTTTAGATTCTGTGCAATTCAGTACATGTACATTACATATTGATATCAGTTCATTATCTATTTTGCCTTAATAACTTTTCTGCTTATCTCTTTTAATCCAGTATATTTTTGTTCTTGTATTATCTGATGTAATATTTTCTGTACCTTCATTTTTTAATTCAGTTGAAGTTTTAGCCCCTTCTTTTTAATTCTGTGTATCTTTATTTTTCAAGTGCTTTTCTTTTAAGCAACATATTGTTGGATTCTGTTTCCTAATTCATTTTGTTATCTTCTTTAGTTTTATTGGCAAGCTCATCCCATTCACATTCATGGTTGGATTCTGTTTTCTAATTCATTCTGTTATCCTCTTTAGTTTTATTGAAAACCTCATCCGATTCACATTCATGGTTATGATTAATAATTGATTATTACCCTCAAATTTATTTTCTTATAATGTTCCGTCTCCTTGCCTCCTGACTCTCTTCTTACAATAAGGAATGTAAGGAGAGAGGAGTGTCCTCAGCACTAACATTTTATACTTGATGTATTTTCCTTCCTTTTCCCCAGCTATATCTTTTCTTCACTCAGATTCTAATCACTGGTTCTTATTCTTTCTCTTTTTTTCCTCTTAATTCCCTGTTCTTGTTGTTTTCTTGTTCAGGTGTGTCCAATTCTTCCTTACCTGGATGGACAATAGTATTCTAGGCCCTTCTACCCTTCACCGTCTCTTGAAGTCTGTCCAAATTCCCGTTCATTGTTTCCATGATACTGTCTAGCCATCTCATCCTTTGCCATCCCCTTTTTCTTTTCCTTCAGTTTTTTTTTCCAACATAAGGGTCTTTTCCAATGAGTCCTATCTTCTCATTGTGTGGCCATAGTATTTAAGTTTCATCTTTAGTATTTGACCTTCCAGTGAATAGCCTGAATTAATTTCTTAGAAGTATTAACTGATTTGATCTCCTTGTTTTCCAGGGGACTCTCCATAATTTTCTCTTGCACCACAATTTGAAAGTGTTGATTCTGTAGTGTTTAGCTTTCCTTATAGTCCACCTCTCACAGCCATACATTGCTACAGGAAAAAACATAGCTTTAACTATACAGACCTTTGCTGGCAAGGTGATGTCTCTGCTTTTTAGTGTGCTGCCCAGATTTGTCATAGCTTTTCTTCCAAGGAGTGTCTTTTAAGTTCACAGCTATAGTCGCCATCTGCAGTGATCTTTGAGGCCAAGAACATAAAATCTGACACTACTTCCATTTCTTCCCTCTCTGTTTGCCAGGAAGTGAGGGGACCAGCTGCCAAGATCTTAGTTTGTTTGTTTGCTTTATGTTAAACTTCAAGCCAGCTTTTACACTCTCCTCTTTCCCTCACATCAAGAAGCTTCTTAATTCTTCTTCACTTTCTGCCATCAGAGTGGCTTCTGCATAACTAAGATTGGTAATATTTCTTCCAGTATTCTTAATTCTGGCTTTTGATTTATCTAGCCTGCCATTTTGTTTGATAAACTCTGCATGCAAGTTAAATAAATAAGGTGACAACAAACAGCTATGTCGTAGTCCTTTTCTAATCTTAATCCAATCAGTTGTTCTATGCTTGGTTCTAACTGTTGCTTCTTGGCCCATTTACTGGTTTCTTAGGAGACAGATAAGATGACCTGGTACTCCCATCTCTTTGAGGACTTGAAACATGTTTGTCATGATCCACAACGTCAAAGGCTTTAGAGTAGTCAATGAAACATTAGTAGATGTTTTTTTTTTTTCTGAAACTGCCTTGTTTTCTTTATAATCTAGTGAATATTGGCAATTTGATCTATAGTTCCTCCACCTCTTCAAAAACTAGCCTGCTCTTCTGTTATTTCTCAGTTCATATATTGCTGAAGCCTAGCTGGCAGAATCTTGAATATAATTTTGCTGTCATATGAAATGAATATGATTGTTCGGGAATTTGAACATCCCTTGGCATTACCCTTAAAGAAGGACATTGGGACATAAACTGATTTTTTTCCAGTACCACTGTTTTGTTTTCCAAAATTGCATGCAGAACTTTAGCAGCAGATCTTTTAGGGTTTCCATCACCTCCAAGAGTTTTGTTGTTAGCAATGCTTCCTAAGGCTGACTTGACTTCATTCTCTAGGATGTCTGGCTCTAGATCAGTAACCACACCATTCTGGTTATCAGTGATAGGTTAAGGTTTGTTTAATTTATGACTTATCTCTCTCTGAATATGCCCTCCCTGATATTATACTTCTCTTCCTTCTTCTAGTTCTCTCCTATTTTCTTATTGAGTTGAAAATACTCACTTATCCAAACTCTTTGCATATGTGTGTTCATGTTCTATCTTTCTTTGGTCCCTCTACTCTTTCTTCCAGGTTAGTAGAGCCTTCTACTTATACATTCTAATTGTGTAAGATAGTAAATTCTATCCCTTTCCTCCTACCTTTTTATTTTACTTTTCCTCCTCCATTTTCTTTTTCCACTTAAAATTATTGGAACATAAAATCCCTTCCAGGTCCTCTGACTTATTTAACTCCCTCTATGACACTTGAAATTAGAGCTTAAGAGAACATTTTTTTCCAACCCCTTCTCCATTGGGATATAGACAGCCATATTCATCCCTTCCAATTACTCAAACATATTTACTTTTAAATGTTTACCATAGCCCCTGTGCTTTCATTTCAAAGTTTCTAATTATTTCTGGTCTTTTCACCTACAAAAGTTGTAAGTCTTCCATTTCATTAAGGTTCTTTTTTTTTTCTCCTCAAGGTTCTTACTGAGTTTTGTTGGATAAATTATTCTTGGTTGTAAGTCTTTCTCTTTTGGCATTTGAGATGTCCTGTTAAAAGTTCTCTTCTCCTTTTAAGGGTAACTACCTAATCTTATGTGATCCTGATTATGGTGCCTTGGCATTTGAACTCTTTCTTTTTGGATGCTTGTAGTGTCTTTTCTTTGACTTTGAAACTCTGGATATTGGCTATAATGTTCCTGAGAGATTTCATTTGGGGATAGCATTTAGAAAGTGATCAGTGAATTCTTTCTATTTTCTCTTTGCCCTCTTGTTCCAATAGTTCTAAGAAGTTTTCACTCATAACCTCTTGAGATGTGGTATCCAGGCTTAATCTGTCTCTCCCTCCCTCTGTCTCTTTGTCTTTCTCTCTGTCTCTTTGTCTGCCTATCTATCTATATCTATCTACCTATCTCTCATCATGGATAGATTTTTCTTTCCTTGACCTATTTTTAGGTCAGTTATTTCTGATAAGATATATCATTTTTTTCAGTCATTTGATTTTGTTCCAGTATTTCTTGCTATATCATAGAGATATTGATTTTTATTTGATCCATTATAATTTTCAAAGAATCTTTTTTTTGAGTAAGGTTCCTGTAATAAGGTGTTTATTCTCCTTCCCTGTTTATTTCCTCTAGAACTCTCATTTCCTTTCTAGTTCTTTCTTCTAAAGTCCTCATTTCATTTATAACATCATTTTGGTTTTTTACCTCATACCATTTTCCCTCAGGAATTCTAATTGACCTTGTCCAAGCCATGGTTTTGCTCATGACTTTGCCTGTAGATGTTGTGGAGTAAATCTTTTCTTTTCAGTTGCAAACTATAATTTCAAGGAACCAGTATGTTTTTTTCTAAACGTGTGTGACCCCCTCCCAGCCCCTGATCCACATCTTTCTCTTTGAATAAAATTATTTACTTCATTCTTCATCCCCTTAACTAAAATTAGAGTTTAAAAGAGGGGGATGGGAAGTGGCTAAAAATAGTACCTGCAGCTCAACTATATTACATAAGTGACTTTGGCCCCTAGTGGTTACCAGGAGGTTCCTTTGTCTTCTTGGTTGATTGTTTCATTTATATGGCATGTTAGACAGCAACATAGAACAGACCTCTGTTATTGCCTTTTCTCTGTGGTGGATTTTTTTAGGCTCAGATTTCCCTGAGGAAGACACTCACCCAGCTGCAGCTTGTGGCAAAAGGTACTGTTGCTCTCTGTCCTTATACCCTACTGAAGCAATAATAACAGATTAACAAGCATTATCTTAGGTGACAGATACTATCTTTACCTTCTATTGTTTGAGTGGGAAAAGTGATGGAGAAGAAGAGAGAGGGGAGAGAGAGAGAGAGAAAGAGAGAGAGAGAGAGAGAGAGAGAGAGAGAGAGAGAGAGAGAGAGAGATCTTTCTGGATTCCTTATATTCCATTATGCTAGATGCTTATTCACTTCTCTCCCTCCCTCCCTCTCTCTCTCTCTCTCTCTCTCTCTCTCTCTCTCTCTCTTTTGCTCTCTCTCTCTCTCTCTCACTCTCTCTCTCTCTCTCCCTCTCTCCATACACACACACTTTTTATCTCTCTTTATTAAACCTTATCTGTGCCCAGTATAGAAAGACAATAAATGAATAAAAAATAATCATTTATTAAATATTTAGCTATCTGCCACTTTAAAGAAACCTATATTTTGATTAGGGAAGACAATAGAAATGTATAATTATAACCACAAACATAAAGACAATAAATACAAAGTCATTAACTGTAAGGAAGTTTTGGATATAAGGACTAGCAATTGGGAGGATCAGAAAAAGCTTTATGAGGAAGGTGCTGCTTGAGTTTGAGAACTCAGAAAGGAACTCAGAAAGGAACTCAAGAGGCAGAGGTAGAGAGGGAATACATTCTAGGCACAGGGAATGACGGAGATGGGCAATGGAGTGCCATTTGTGAGGAACAGAGAAAAGGCTAATTGTGCTGGATCACTGTGTAGAAGGAGGAGAGATTTCAGATAGATTGTGGCACTTTGTGAAAGACTTAAAAAGCTACGTACAGAAGTTTACATTTTATCTGAGGAAAAATAGTCACAGAAGTTTATTGAGTTGGGGAGTGACATGGTCCAATTTGACCTTAAGGATTATCACTTTGACAGGGGCCTCTGTAGGATGGACTGGAATCCTAAGATTTGAGGCAGGGAAACCAATTAGGAGCCTGTTGGCAATCCTCCAGACTTGACTAACTGAACTAAAATGATTACTAAGTGAGTAAAGAGAAAAGTCCCTCCCTACCTTCCCTTTTTCTCTTCTCTCTTCCTCTTCCTTCCCCTCACTTTCCCCCTTTCCTCTCCTTCCATTTCCTCTTTCCCTTTCTTCCTCTGTGTCTCTATCTCTTTTCTCTCCCCTCATGAGTTTCCTCTTCCCTCTTTTAGATTTTTCTACTTATTTTTTCTATGCTTCGGCATTCAGAAAGGCAACCTCACCAAAAAATAAAGCCTGTAAAAGGGGCAGGAAGATATTAGCAAGGGCTGAAGATTTTGTAGCGTAGTGGCTACATGGGAATCAGAAATTCAGTCCTGTCCTTGGGGCTGTTTTTAAAGTTCTTCTAGGAAACTTTGGGTCATTAGTTCCTTTCTAACTTTCCATTACTCTTTTAGCTAATGTAGCCACTGAGCATCGTCCCTGGTATAAAACTGGGAACGAGGAGATTTATGGAACAGGCAGCGGGCAGGAAGAGTGAGATTTTGTGAATTAAACTGATGAGATGGTTCTGAAAATACTTAAGATTGTAAATTAGTTGTAAAATATGACCGGGAATGCAAAAGAAATCTAGTCATTATTAAAGCCTATGCCTTCCAATCTCACCTACTTAAGGGCTCGTCATCTGCCTACATAAATTTATATTGATTCTTTGTTCTTGAGTATTCACTATTCATTTATTAATTCATTAAAACATTCATTCATCCAAACACTTTATTAAGCATTCACTATGTAAACAGTGTAAACAGGTGGGGATAATTTAAGGAAGTCCTGGGATCAGTACTTGAGCCCTTTCAATCAACTTGACGAGATTACAGGGTATGGATATGCATTTGAATTGCTCCTCTCAAGGAGATAGACTGCAACTCTAGCTCCTTGCTTAGAATGCAAAGGGAATTCCCCTCACTGATACCCAGTGAATAGAACTGCCTCCAAGATTATTAGCAACTTAAACTCACAGGGGATGGATTTTTGTCAGCAGAATCACCTCTTCCAAATGGTCTATAAAAGCAAACTGTGAAAAAGGTTTGGCCTTTTCTTTCCTGAAACTTCATCTCCTTAGATTTCTGACCAATTCATAACAAGAAGGAAGGGAGGGTTTTTTTTTTCCTTTTTCTACACCTCCCCCTTCCCCAAAAGATAAAAAAAAAAAAGTAACTTGTTGAAGAAGCACGTGGGTCCTGGACTGTCAGTTCCTAACAGCTCTCTTCTTCTTTTCTGTTTCCTTGTATGAATTCAGAGCAGAGACCAGAGTTCACAATCAGCAGCAATCAATTAGCACTTATTAATGGTCTATAGGCAGCTAGGAAGCACAGTGGATAGAGCACCAGGCCTGGGGTCAGGAAGAATTCAAATCCCTAGCTAGGTGACCCTGGACAAGTCACTTGACCCTGTTTGCCTCAGTTTCCTCATCTGTAAAATGATCTGGAGAAGAAAATGGCAAACTACTCCATTTATCTCTGCCAATAAAACCCCAAAGGGATCAGGGAAAGTTAGATGAAATGATGAAACACACACACACACACACACACACACACACACACAATGGTCTATAATGTGTCAGGAACTCTGTTAGGTGCTGGATTCAGAGTTTTGGATTTTGAGTTGGGTATAAGTTTTATATAGAGAGATTTCCTAAACAGTAAGGAATGACTGTCTTTTGCCTCCTTTTGTATCCCCAGCACTTAGCATGGTGCCTAGAATATAGTAGGTGCTTAATATTGACTTAATATTGACTGACTAATTGGGAGAAGGAAGCATATTTCTCTGAAGGTGGGGGGCTAAAGTCATGAGAGGGGATGAGGGGCAGGTAAGATTTGGGCCTTACCAGCCCTACATGGCATCAATATTGCCAAGTTATTCAGTGTGGGTGGATGGTGAATAGAGTAGTTATCTAGCAGTTCTAAAGAATCTTGACTTTGGCAATGAAGGGAGGGTTTTAATAGGTTATTTCAAATTAATTTGAAAGGGATTGATTGGAAGATGGGGTGGGAAGCACATTTAGAAACTATGTGACACAGCATTGAGGAAGACTTATTTTAGACCAAGGTTTATTAACCTTTATTGTCATGGCACCTTTGGGCAGTCCAGTAAAAACTATTACCCTCCCCCCCCGAATATTAAATGCTTAAAATAAAATACACAGGATTACAAAGGAAAGCAATAATATCAAAATATTGTTATCAAAATATTTTCAGATGTCATGTACTCCAGGTTAAGAACTCTTCCATTTTGATAGATTTTCTCATCTGTGAATTGGTGACTGTAATGTTTTTTGTTTTGGGAGTAGGGGTCAAGGTGGTATCAGACCTCTAATTCTTTGTTAAAGGGGCTTCCCAATGAGGAAAGCCCTCAAATAATGCCAATGAACACCTGTTTCAAAACTTATAATGTTAAGAGCACTGCAAGAGACACTCAGAGGTGGTATGACTTACCAAGGTATTATACAGCCAGAATGTTTCAGTGATGCGACCTGAACCCAGGTCTTCCTGACTCCATTTTACATATAAAGAAATGGAGAAATGGGAATAAGTGATGTGCAACATGGCATAAAAGTTATTGTGAAGGAGACTTAATAGGGAAAGGAGATAGGCTGGCCATGTAGACAATGTGGGATAACAGTTGAGTAGCTGGAATAATGCATTGAGTACTCCCTGTATACTTAAAAGACCTAGAGTAAGAGGTACAGTGCGTTGGGTAGATCAGTGGAGGATTTAGGGGTAAAGGTTCCTAATTTTTTGTTTGTTTGTTATGGATGCCATTGACAATCTGGTGAAGCCTATGAATGAATACCTTTGCAGAATTGTGATTTTAAATGAGTAAAAAAATAAAAAAATAAAAAAAGAACAAGGGCAGTTAGGTGGCACAGTGCACCAGCCCTGGGGTCAGGAGAACCTGAGTTCAAAATCCAGCCTCAGACACTTGACACGCTTACTAGTTGTGTGACCTTGGGCAAGTCACTTAACCCCAATTGCCCTACCTGACTCCCTCCAAAAAAAAAAAAGAAAGAAAAATTAAAAAAAAAAACCCACATATGATTACAGAGAAAACCAATTATACTGAAACATAACAAAATTTTAAAACTCAACAAGTTCATAGACTCCAATGCAAACAAAAAATTTGTTTCTTTACCTCTTTCTTTATATGTTCCTTTTCTCCTTTCTTCCTCATCTCCTTTAACTGTCCATAATATAGAGGTGAAAAGCAAAAGATATTTCTAGATTCACTAAGTAGGGTTTAGTGTTTTATATATGTATGCATGCATACAATATATGTACTTATACATATATGTACATATTGCATATTATAAGTTCCTTGAGAAAAGACACTGTGGTCTTCTTTCTTTCTTTTTTTTTTTTTACTTTCTTTCTATCCCCCATGCTTAACACATTGCCAGGCACATAGTTACATATACGTTTTTATATATACACATTTGTTATTGCCCCTGACAGACTATGTGCCTGGAATATAATAAACTTTTTCATCAACCTTTGTTAATTGATTGTTGATTAGTGAGTTAATTTTAATGCACCAAATGTAAAACGACAAACATTTATTAAGTACTTACTATATGATCATTATTATGATTTGCCTTTGGCATGATACAAAGTTTAGGCAAATTTCCTTTTCTACTAGAGTATACAGTTTATTAAGAGGAAATATCTAAGGATTAAGAAATCCATGTTTATACATCTATTGCCAACTATAATCATTTCTTTATTTAAACTGAAACCTTCCTTGTTTACAATAGTCAACACTGCCTATTGGTATGCCGTAAAGGGGCTGAAATTCACAGTCCTTAATGCCTTGCAGAGATCCCACATTTCCTAGCACTGGCCGACTCTGAGACAGAAAGTTTCTGACAGATACCAGAATCATTCTTCACAGTAGAACTCCAAACCTAATGAAAGTGCAAGTCTTTACCCATGATCGATATGAACTTATATTAGCTCATATTTGCATAACATTTTATGCTATACAAAGCATTTTTCTCAAAACAACCCAGTGAGGAAGGTTATATATGCAGTTACTCTTATTTTAGCAAAGAGAAAACTAAAGCTCGGAAGGATGAATTGATTTGTCACCGAACCACAGAATCTCAGAAGTGGGAGCAACCTTAGTAACCAACTAGTCCACCCCAAACCTGAACACAATCCTGTCCTTTCTACAATTTATCCAACAAGTGGTGGTCCAATTTCTGGTGGGAAACTTCCACTAATAGCTTCCCTTTCGAGGTAACTCTAAAAGTTAGGATGTTAAGCCTAATTTGCCTCTCTTTAACTTCAGCTGACTGTCCCTAGTTCTTTCTGTCCTTTGGGGCAGAACAAAACCAATATTATCTCTCTTCCATATGACAAATTTTCAAATATTTTAAGATTATCGTGTCCCTCCCTAAGTCTCTTCTCCATACTAACCATCCCCAGTTGAAACAACTAGTCTTCATATGGCATGAATTGGAGACTCTTTCCTATCTGGTTTTCCTTTTCTGGATATTCTACCTTATCAAAGTTTTTCTTAATGTCATACTCTCTTGTGGATAATTGATGGAGGGCCCCTCCTCTGTCTTCCCCAAACCACACCATCTTCAGAGAAGATACTGTTAGCCTATGTTGCCTATCATCTATTGATGACATCTAATTAGCTGCTAGGCTGTAATCCCATGAATGTGATAATCTTCCCCCCTAGGGCTCTCCTTCCTGTTGGTCTCAAGATGGAATGATGACTCTGTAAACTCCAGTGGCTTGGTAAAGGGGTGTCCTTCCTATCACTGGGCCACAAAATGTTAACTCCTGGCTTCTTAGGCACATTGGTATCAGTGACAGGGCTAGCGATTGTTTGTACCTCTTTTTCTTTGCTGTGAAATCCTGAAGTCAGATGAAATTTCCCCTTCCTGAGGACTTAGGCAATGGGGTTTCAGTTACTGGAACAGCTGAAGTATCAATGTCAGTGGCACGGGTTGAAGTAACTGGACTAATAGGGAAAGAGTCATCCACAGAGAGACAAACCATCAAACCATTGAATGAAAAAACCCACCTAGGTCATATTTTGTGAAGGTGAAATGTAAAATAGATAATATAGAGTTGTCACAAAGAAGTTATTTTTACTTGCCCCAAATAATGCTTCAATATTAGCATCTCAACAGATTGTCATCATTCCATTATTATTTATTGTTTAGCATTCCCTTGGTTGCATGTGGGAATAAAACTTCCTCTTCCTTACCTGATTTGCATTTGTAATCTGGTTATCTTGTTACATGTCTCTCATACATGCACTAGGGAGGACCACTTACACTAGGGAAAAAATTAGAATTGGTCCTCAGAAATCTTGGGGAGGGGGTAAGAACTGAAGCCCTGGGAGCCCAGTTCCTCTGTTTTGAGGAGAAAGACTCTCAGAACGATGGATATAGGACAAAAACTAAAGGGCTGGCACAGGTCAGGGATTGGGGAATGTCATCTGTACCTGTACCATCAGCCTGGCAGTGCTTGGCAAGCCACTGACCTAGACTAAACTGAGCACTGTGAATCCAGCGCCGTACTTCAGATGTAGTCCACTGGCATGGTACAACACTCACCAAAACGTGCCATCCTATATAAAGATTGCCCTGCTATTCATCTTATTTTTCATCCCAAGTTTTATTATACTCCATTTCAAGGACAGCTGATGCTTGACTGATGGAGTGACAACTTATATACCAATATAAGACCAGTACTCACTTACCCCTTTCTTATAACGTACCCCAGTGGTTCACAAATATAGCAACAGAAAGTAGAAAAGTGAGTCATTGTGATGACACTGATTATGACTGACAACTAATCTTTTTTTAATTTTTATTTATTTATTGGAGGGGGGAAGGCAAGGCAATTGGGGTAAGTGTGTCAAGTGTCTGAGGCCAGATTTGAACTCAGGTCCTCCTGACTTCAGAACCAGTTCTCTACTCACTGCTCCACCTAGCTGCCCCAACAACTAATCTTAATCATTTAAATCACGATGCTCTTAAAAACAACAACCACCACAACAGCATGATGGGGGGACAAGATGCCTGATTATATAGATAATTGTCTCATTTATTTTTTTTCTCTCAATAGTTTTGCTTGAGACAATGAAACACCCCAAAATAAGACATGTTTTGAAACTACTTACATATTTCTCTGGATAGATTCTCAATGCATGTCAAAGGGAAAATAGTACGAATGATCATAGATTTAGGGCAGGAAGAGATATTGGAGGCCATGTAATCTAAACCCCCATTACCCCATTTTACAAAGGAGGAATTCCACTAGAATGCTAGAAAACTGTGGATGATACTATGAACTGCTCCAACCATTCTGGCCACCTGTTTGGAACAGTTTGAAAAGTTACTGAACTGTTCCCACTTTTTGACCTACTGATCCCATCATCGGCCATATACCACAAAGAGGTAAATAACAAAAAAATCTCACATGCTAAAATATTCACAGCAGCACTGTTTTAACAGAAGAAGGGGGGAAAACCTTGAAATGAAATAGATTCCTATCCATTGAGAATGGCTTGAAAATTTGTTCTATGTGAATGTAACGTCACCAAAAGAAACCAAGAAGATGAAGAAATCAGAAAAGGATGAGAAGACTTCTGAGGCCTGATCTAGAGGGGGAAAACCAGAACCAGGAGAACATGTATAATATTGTCAACAAAATAATAAAAATGTCAGAACTCAAATTATACACTGCCTAATCATGGTTCACAAAACTGTTGATAGAGCATACCTCTCTCCTCTCATTGGCTATGTTTAGGCATTGTTTGTTGTCTCTAGAAGATGTGTCAGTTTGCTTTTCTTAATTATTTGTCCTTGTCAAAAACAAAACAGAGCTTTATGAGGCAGATCTCTTCAGAGGTGAGAACAGTATAAGATACAAAAAGCATAAATAAAGCATTTTTATGATAATCCAGATGAAGAAAAATCCCATCGTCATAAAAATGTGAGACCTTGTACTTGAAGGAATTCTACTAATTTCACTGCCCTCTCCTATCCCTTTATTCTCTAATGATAAGGAAATGAAAGACTCTTTTTTAGAAAAAGACAAACCATCAATATTGCATTGTCTAGGAAATTACTCTGCTCTAAGGTATATTCAGACCAAATACCAGTAAGAGGCAATATGTTTCTGGCATCTTCTCACTGGTATTGGAAAGCTTATAGAAGGTAAAGAACCATATTTAGGGAAAAAAGAGAATCGACTGGTACTGCTTGTGTTGCTCTCCTTTATGGGTCTCCAGAAAGGGGGGAAATATTCAGCCTTGGCTTTCAAAACTGGCTGTCAAATTAAATTTATAAAAAGATGTTTTGCTGACATCTAGAGGCATTTGGATACTAATACTTATTAATAATGATCCTTTGGCACTCAGAGTGCCTTGCCAATGCAGGGCAATCCCATAGCTCTTTACAAACATTAATTAATTACAAATCACAAGACCCCTGTGAGGTAGAATAGGTAAGCGTTATTATGTGCAAAGGATTTATTGATTTTTCAGAGTAATATAAAACTGAGAGACACCAAGGGGGTAAACCATGGGAGTAAAATTTTAAAACAAGCAAACACACATAGATATACCATTCAATAGAAAACAAATTAGATGAAGGATTCCCCCACCCCCACCAGTGCCTGTCTGAGGAAAGGTATTCTGAGGACCTGAGACTCATTGGGATAGTAGTGTATTTTACCAAGTTATAAGGAAAATTAATAGAAGAATCTCATCAGTAAGACTTCAGGGTAATCAGTTCTTTCGCTACATTCCTTGAAGTTTAGTTTGAACATGCATTCCCTCTCAGTCAGGCAGCCCCCATACCCACTAGAGGGTTTGCAGAATGAAGGGTAGGTTTGTGCCAGAGCATTTCTGGGAGGGGCTGAATAAGGGCTGAGTGGCAAAATTTTGTTTGGGTGCTCTTCAATTTATACTCTGCCAGTAAGGGGAGCTACATAATTTGAATGGCTTCTGTAATTGCTTCTTTATATTATGTGTACTGGCCCTATTGTAATTTGCAAAATTTTGCCTTTTTTCTAATTTAATTTTAGGCACTAATGCCATAAAATTAATCATTCCATAAAGCAAACAAAAATATTATTTCTTCAATGTTTTAAAATTCTTGGTGCTGACTATTTCAGATCTGAAAAGCAATGGATAGCGTGCTTAGAAAAGTTCCAAAAAATTATTAGATTGCAGACATCAAGACATGGTCAGTTTGGGGAGGAGTACTTTTACAGACTGAGTAAATTATTGAAATGCATTTTTATTTTTAAATAGTACTTTTCCCACTTACATGTCAAGACAATTTTAGCATTCCTTTTTACAAGATTTTGAGTTCCAAATTTTTCTCCCTCTCTCCTTCCCATCTTCCTAAAATGGGTGGCAATTTGATATAGGTTGTACATGCACTAGCATGTAAAACATATTTCCATACTAGTCACAGTTGTGAAAGAAGAACAGATCAAAAGGAAAAAAAAAACATAAATAAAGTGAAAAAAGTATGCTTCAATCTGCATTCAGAGTCTACCAGTTCTGGGCAGCTAGGTGGCGCAGTGAGTAGAGCACTGGCCCTGGAGTCAGGAGGACCTGAGTTCAAATCTGACCTCGGACACTTGATACACGTACTAGCTGTGCGACCTTGGGCAAGTCACTTAACCCCAATTGCCCTGGCAAAAAACAAAAAAATTCTGTCTAGCACCTGCCCCAGTCTACCCTTTCTTCTGTCAGTCTCCCCTGCCTTTACTTCATCTCCTCCCCTCCTACTTTCCTGCAGGATGTTAGATTTCTATATTCAACTGATTGTGTATATTATTCCCTCTTTGAGCCAATACTGATGAGAGTCAGGTTCAAGCAACACCCATCACCCACCTTTCTCTCCACCATAATAGGTTTTTTGTACCTTGTCATGTGAAATAATTTACCCCATTCTACCTCTCCCTTCTGCACCCAATGGACTCCTCTTTCTCATCCCTATTTATCTTTTTTATGTCATTCCCTTAAATTCACCTTATACCATGACCTTTCTCTCTCTCTCTCTCTCTCTCTCTCTCTCTGTGTGTGTGTGTGTGTGTGTGTGTGTGTGTGTATGTGTATTCCTTCCACTTGTACTATTTGTGGTATGGTTTTTAAGAATTAAAAATGTCATCATTCCATGTAGGATATAAACAATTCAGCTCCATTGAATCCATCACGTTTTCTTTTCCCTTTTTACCTTTTCAGGCTTCCCTTGGGTCTTGATATTAGAGATCAAATTTTTTGTTCAGTCTTTTTGTTGGTCTTCTTATGAAAGTTCAAAATCCTTATATTTCATTGAATGGCCACTTTTTTTTTCTTTGAAATATTGTGCTTAATTTCATTGAGTAGGTGATGCTCAGGTCCTTTGCCTTCTGGAATATCATTTTCCATGACCTCAGATCCTTTAATGTTGCAGCTTCTAAGCCCTGTGTAATCTTGATTGTGGGTCCTCAATATTTGAATTGTTTCTTTCTGGCCACTTGCAGTATTTTTTTCCTTTGACCTGATAGTTCTGTGATTTGGCTATAATATTCCTTGGATTTTTTATTTTGGGATCTCTTTCCTGAGATGATCAGTTTATTCCTTCAGTGCTAACTTTGCTCTCTGGTTCTGAGATATCAGGGCAATTTTCCTTGATAATTTCTTGAAAGATGCTGTCCAGGTTCCCTTTTTGATTATGGCTTTCAGGTAGTCCAATGATTCTGACATTGTCTATCCTGGTTTTCTAGGTCAGTTGTTTTTCTACTGATGTAAAATGTAAAAACATTTTCTTCTATATTTTTTCATTCTTTTGAATTTGATTGATCCTTGATGTCTCATAGAGTCATTAGCTTCCACTTGCTCAATTCTAACTTTTAAGGAGTTGTTTTCCTTAATTAGCTTTTGTACTTCCTTTTCCATTTGGCCAATTGTACTTTTTAAGCAGTTGTTATCCTTTTTCCAAGCTACTGACTCTTTTTTCATAATTCTCTTGCATCACTCTCATTTCTTTTCCCAGTTTTTCTTCTACCTCTCCTTATGATTTTTAAGTTCCTTTTTGAGCTCTTCCATGAGTTCTTTCTGGACTTGAGACCACTTCCTGTTTTTCTTCAGGGTTTTGTCCATAGGTGTTTTGACATTGTTTTCCTCTTCTAAAGTTTGTGCCTTGATCTTCTCTGTCACCATAATAACTTTCTGTGGTCAGATTCTTTATTTGTTGTTTTTTGCTCCTCTTTTGGGGCCTTTTCACTTTCTTTTTAATTTGACCTCTTCTCCCAGGGTGGAAGAGGCACTATCTCAGGCTTCTTGCGCCAGAGGCTGCAGTTTCTGGCTTTTTACCTGGTGCTAGACTGATGTTGTCTTGAGACCCACAGAAGACCCTCATGTCAGGTGCTTTGCTGAGAAAGGGGTCTAGCACTGTTGGAGGCTGTGGGGCTCTGGCAACTTACCTGGTGCTCAGGTGGAATCCTAGTGCTGGTGTCTGAGTTGATATCTGAGGCTGGTGGGGTGTTTTTGCATTTCCCTGGAGCTACACTGAAGCATGTGGAAACCTGGCTTTTGGAGGTTTCCTGCTTACCTGGGGCTACCCTGAAGCATGTGGGGACAGGGGGAAGAGAGACCTTATCTGTGGTGTCTACCTGTTTGCCTGGGGCTATGCTGAAGTACCTGGAAGTTCTTATAGCTGGAGTCTTCCCATTGCCCTGGCTGTACTGAGGCATGTGGGGGATCTTGGTATTGACTTTTGGCTGCTCTGCCTCACTGGGGCTCATGACCTCTGGCTGACTTGCTGGAATGCTTGCTGTCCTGGACTGGGCACCCCTTATGCTCAAGTGAGATAGACCTCTCTTTCTGATCTCTCAAGTTTCTTGAGCTAAATCTTTACTCCATATTTTTCTGGTTCTGCTATTTCAGGATTTGCATTCAGGAGCTATTGTACAGTTGTTTGGAGGTGAATATGGGAGAGTTAGAGTAATTTACTGTTTACTCCACCATCTTGGCTCTGCTCATTTTGAAATGCATTTTTATAAGGATAACAATAGCTTTCCTTCAAAATAACATCTAAATAATCTCACTCCCATTGGGCTTGGGGGGAAAATGTCTAGAGAAAATAGAAATGAGTATGCAAAACACCATGAAATACACTATATGGAAAACTTCAACTTACAGAGACCCAACTTACCAATAACATACACAAAAACAGTTGCCCTTGGTACATTCTCTCCCATGTCCTCAGCCAACACTATAATGAGATAAAACAATACTTTTAGAGAACCAACGGGTTCAAAAGTAGACAAAGAGAAGAAGGTGTGAAGAGTAGGAAGAGTTTCAAGGTACCGACCCTAATATCAGGTTGGTGTGGAGCTTCTTCATACAAGAATGTCTCCTTCATTATACTGCCTAAAATTCAACATGTTGGAAAGCATCTGCTTTTTAAGATACTAAGGCTTCTAGGAAGTTTGGGGTTTGTTAGTTATTCACACTTAAGGATGAATCAGATTGCTCTCCTTCTAGGGGGGAGCTCAGACTAAGCAGTATTTTGATTAGATAGGTGGGAAGTAGGTTGTTGAGGAAGGTAGATAATGAGTGGTAGCAAAGATGGGGTAGCACAATGACATACAACTATTTAGGGCAGTTGGATGACTGTGAAAGAATATCACAAGGAAATGAAAGAAAAATGCAGAAATAGAGCATGGAGTTCACCAAAGAAAAGACAGGGTTTTCTCCATTTTACCCAACCCTATGCCTAGGACAAGGGTGAGGGGGGATTCTCTACCTCTTTTTCTTCTTCCTTAGACCTCTTAGTACCCTTTCCCCAGACTCAAAACTTAA
The DNA here is from genome assembly GCF_011100635.1 of Trichosurus vulpecula. Lineage (NCBI taxonomy): Eukaryota > Metazoa > Chordata > Mammalia > Diprotodontia > Phalangeridae > Trichosurus > Trichosurus vulpecula. Next base: position 230,072,405 of record NC_050579.1, on the reverse strand, counting down.
ATTAGTGCTATGCTGTTGTTGTTTTTCACTGATCTGGGAATGTAATTATTACTCAAAGCATTGTTTATGTGGGAAAATATGTTCTAAGTAAAAAAAAAACCTAACCTATAAGTGAATTTTTATAATACTGCAACCCATTTGTATGTTTAGAGATCCCCTATACTTCAGTAATTTTAATACAAGTACTGGGTGATCATAGTGGATGGTATAAAAATACCCTCCATTTAGTGAATAGAGATTGTAAGAATGCAATTGTCACAGGAGAAAAAATAATAACAAAGACAATTAGGATAGCAGTTCGAAGCACACAGTAACATATACTGTAAAAAAACTGCCCTTGTGCACAGACACCAAACACTTGCATAAGCTCACAAATTTAGAGCTAGAATGGACTGTAAGGGATCATTTAGTCTGAAGATATCACGCACTGGCCTGTAGCCCATGGGCAGCACTGCAATGGACAACGCTTCCCACTTCAGCCAGAACCAGATTAAAATGTAAATGGGAAATATTTAACAAAATAAATAAAAATACAACAGAACACAGCTAATGGTAATATGATTTTCAAAGTAAATATGTGGCCCTCAGAAATCTTTACATGTGCTTTAGCGGCCCCATTTCTATTTGAGTTTGACACCAATTGGTCTAGTCCAATCCCCTCATTTTATAGACAAAAACACTGAGTCTCAGAGAGATTAAGTGACCAAAGGAGCACAGGTAGTAAATAGTGGAGCTGGGATTTGAACCACAATCCTTTCACTCTAAAGCCAGTTATCTTTCCCCTACATCAAAATATGTCCATTTCAAGCTGTGCTAGGGGATTATAAAGAGAACGTGTTTTCACTTTTTATACTCATGTGCCTCCTGGGTAAAAAGGTGAAATGCAGTGCTTTCATATCTTTTTTGTTGTGGTACAGTAGCTTCAGTTGTATCCAACTCTTCCTGATCCCATTTGGGGTTTTGTAGGCAAAGATACTAGAATGGTTTGTGATTTGCTTCTCCAGCTCATTTTACAGATGAGGAAACTGAGGCAAGCAGGACGAAGTGACTTGCTGAGGGTCACACAGCTAGCAATGTCTGAGGTGGGATTTGAATTCAGGTCTTCCTAACCCTAGGTCAGGTATTCTATCTACTATGCCACCTAGCTGCCCATGCTGTTATTATTACACTAAAGCATCTATAGGTCCTAAAATCAAGGGATTCACTATAGATAGGCCCTAGAGAATACAGCGCTTGCTATGTGCTCCAAAATATATGCTGTTTTACAACATGACTATTTAGGATATGTTTTGCATAACTACACATGTATAACCTATGTTGAATTTCTTGCCTTCTCAATGAGGGGTGTTGGGGAGGGAGGAAGAAAATTTGGAACTCAAAGTTTTTAAAATGAATGTTCAAAATTATTTTAACATGTAGCTGGGGAAAAATAAAATCTTAAAATGAGGATAATATGATTACCCTTATAAATATGAAATAAATATAATGAAAGTAAATATAAAAATAAATATTTTTTGTATAAGGACGTAGCATAAAAAATAAAATATATGCTGTTAATAAATGCTCTACTATATACTTTTACAAATATTATCTCATTTGATTTTCATGATAAGCACGCTAAGAAGAAATTACTTGCTGACAGGTAATAAATAGCATAAGCAAGATTATTTGTAAAATACTTTGCAAACCTTAAGGTGCCATATAAATATCAGCCATTATCATCATTGGTGGTGGTGGTGGGGATGGTGGTGGTAGTAGTAGTAGTTGTTGTAGTCATAGTAGTAGTAGTAGTAGTAGTAGTAGTAGTAAGGCAGCTAGGTGGCTTAGTGGGTAGAGTACCTGGCCTGGGGTCAGAAAGACCTGAGTTCAAATCTGGCCTCAGACACTTACTAGCTGTGTGATCCTGGGCAAGTCACCTAACCCTGTTTGCCTCAGTTCCTCATCAGTAAAATGAGCTGGAGAAGGAAATGGCAAACCATTCCAGTATATACGCCAAGAGAGCCTCAAATAGGGTCATGAAGAGTCAGACACGACTGAAATGATTGAACAACGACGAAAGTCGTCGTCGTCGTTGTCATGTCATCGTAGTAGTGGAGTAGTAATATAACTATCTTCTTACTTTAAATACAATGCCCTAGGTGATGCATGAGATAAAGCACTAAGCCAGCAGTCAGAAAAACCTAAATTCAAATCCAACCTTAGATGCTTCCTGGCTTTGTGACCCTGGGCAAGTCACTCGACCTCTGTCAGCCTCTGTCTCCCCATCTATAAAATAGGGATAATAATTACCCCTGCCTCTCAGGGGTGTCGTGAAGAATAAATGAGATAATATGTGTTAGCACTTTGCAAACCATAAAGGTCCATAGGAACGCTAGGTATTATTACCATTCTCTGTTCCACCTTGTGGTATCTCCGTTCTGTTGTAGAACAGGACACCATCAGTATGAACATCTTTCCATCTCCTGCCCTCTGCTTCATTCTCTTACATTGGAGAGTCAAGCATCTTTTATCCCTCATAGCAGAAATAAACTGGCCACTAAAATGTGATTCTCCCACGTTCCAGTCCCAGTTAGAGGGCATCCATTTCTTTTTATTGACTTCTCCTTGGTCTCTCCCTTTAGATTCCTGCTGCCATTTTCCTAATCTGGCCCCTCTTTTCTATTTGCTTGGACTATTACAAGAACTTTCTTTCCAGTATCCCTGCCCCATTTATGCCTCCACCAACATTCTACCCTTTACCACCTTCTCAGATTATTCTTCCTAATTTAACCAACTAATTAACTAATTTAATTAACTAATTAACTAATTTAAGCCTTTTCCCAAAACTTTCAATAATTCCCTACTGATTCCCTATTGTTTGGCCTCTGGAAGCTACCATTCAAGGCTGTCTTGCCTCTTCTCCACCCCAGTCTTTCCAGCCTTATTCATCTGATTCTTTCTTATGTACTGTAAGATTCAGTGAAACTGAGCTATCTGCCATCTATCCTTATGATCCAGGTTTTTGCTGCCTCTGAGTTTTTGTTTATGTCTATAACCCTCACTGCCCTGTCTCGAACTATTGAAATCCTTCTTGTTCTTCGATATTTAGTTCAAATGCCAAATCCCCTGTGAAGAGTTTGAGGTTTCCTCCAGTGAAAATGATCCTTCTTCCTTGAGACCCACCAAAGAATTCTGCACCTGTCATCGATTGATTCATCCAACGTTCATTTATTGAACATTTTTAGGGATCTGAGTCTACGATTGGACTAAGCTGGGTGGAACTACCTGGACTACAAATAAAAGGATATGGAGGTCTGATCACAGGCCCATAGAAATAGAGCCAGAAGGGATCTAAGAAGTCATTTTGTAGACGAAGCCTACAGAGACCGGAATAAGCGATTTGCGCAAGGTTATAGAGCTCAAAAAAGATCAGAGGCGGGACTTGAACCAGGTTCTCTGACTATGACTTCAGTATTTCCTACTGCCTTCCTCAGAAAAAGAGACAATACGATGACAAAATGAAAACTTCTCTACACTCGAAAGCCTTGATTTGACTTACATGTTCTGTCTCACAATGTAGTTATTTATGTATGTATTGTGTCTCCAGGGCAGCTACGTGGCACAGTAGATAGAGCAGTGTGCTGGGAATCAGGAAACCTCATCTTCCTGAGTTCAGATCTAGCCTCAGACACTTACTTGGCAAGTCACTTAACCGTGTTTGCCTCAGTTTCCTCATTTGCAAAATGAGCTGGAGAAGGAAATGGAAAACCACTCTAGTATGCTGCAAGAAAACCCCAAAATTGGGTCTCAAAGAATTGGGCATGACGGGAACAAACGAACAACACAAAAAAATTGTGTGTCCACCTATCTGATTTATCTCCTGAAGATACATGACCCAGAAGGCATAGAGACCTGCTCTCATAAAAAGAAGACAATTATTAGCTGTATGATCTTGAGTAAATAACCTAACCTCCATGAATCTGTCTTTTCGTTGGTAAAAAGGAGATATTAGTATCTACTACTTAGGGCTGTTCTGAGGATCAAATTAGACCATATATGTAAAATATTTTGCAAAACTTTAAAACATTGTATAAATGCTAGCAATTATTATCAGGGCCTAAGTATCTTTGTCTCTCCACAAAGTTTCTGGTGCCTCAACAACCCAAAGATCTGTGATTTCACTGGTATGAGTACCATCTTCACCAAAGCAGATTATTGTCTCTCTATGCATTAGTCAAAAATCTTTGTGAGTTGCTGTCAAAAAGAAGATCTTCCTCCCTCCTCTGCTCCAGAAAAAGAAAAACACCCCATCACCATATGGGCATCCTGGTGATAAGCTTTTTTACATTCAGGTAGTCCTGTTGTCAGTTAATAACTTTCCAGCTGTGGGGAGGGTGGTTCTCAAACTTTATTTTGTCTTTGGTTCGTTCTTTTTTGCCATGATTAATCATGGCAATTGAATTTTTAAGTTAGAAACACTAAAAAAGATGGAGGATGCTCAAACAGGAGAAGTTTCCTCTCCATAAATGCTGCCATTTTTCTTGAGTCTTTTGTGAGGTCAAGGCAAACTCATCCATGTTTTGAGGTTTGTATGTACATGTGATAGGAAACTTTTTGTTCATTTTGTGAATGCAATACTAAAATTGATATTAAATTGATATTACACAAATACTTATTATATGAAATAATTTCTCCAACATCTGAAATTTTGTGGAATACCAAGTAAAATTCTGATGCAATGCAGACACCCTTTGAGAATGCTGTGACAAAGTTTGTGTACTATATATCCTTCAATAATAATAATAATAGCTAACATTTATTAAGCACCTGCCATGTACCAAAGCACTATACTAGGCGCTTTGCAAATTTTACCTTATTTGACCCTCACAGCAACCTTGGATCTGAGTCCATGACTAGACTAAGGTGGGTGGAACTGCTTGGACTACAAATAAACTCAAGATATGGAGGTCTGATCACAGGCTCATAGAAATAGAGCCAGAAGTCATTTTGTAGATGAAGCCTACAGAGACCATTTTACAGTTGAAGAAACTGAGGTAAACACAGATTAAGTGAATTGCCCAGTGTCACTGTACCCTACCAGCTGCCTCTTCAGAAACCATTGAGTCAGCACAAGGCTTCCAAAAAGGACTCAAGTAGAAGTTTTTACATGTTACAAATATTAAATAGCTATTTGTTGTACTAAATGTATCTGGACACAAGAATAAACTATAAGGAGCTTAAAACTTTCTTCATTGTGTCCATTCATTAGAGCCTTAACCAGGAGGTCGCCAGGTCCCAGGCTACAACAGCACTTAAGGCTCCAAGGACCCAAGTACAGGAGATTGTAGGATTGTAGCTTTAGGTTGAAAGGCACTTTAGCGGACATCTAGTTCAACCCTAAGGCCTTGAAGATCAAGAAACTGAGAGTCAGGGAGGTTGTGACCTGCTGAAAACCATGCAGGTAGTAGGCATCAGTGGCAGAATTTGAATCCATAGCCTGTGCCTATAGAACCAAGGCTATTTCCAGACTACTATGAGGTTTCTAAGGACTTCATGTGTGAATGCGCGATCTTCAATTGTTAAGTTCAAGTGTGTAGAGAAATTAACTTCCTTTAAAGCGGCCAGTTGAACAAATTGAAATCAAGGACAAAATTATGTCATCCGGTACTTAATGAAACTGCCACAGATTCACTCAAGGCTGGCCAGATGATTTCAAAAGCAGTGTGGCAGAGTGTATCTATTTCTGAGTGATAAATGCATGTTCAACTGCTAATGTTTCCCTTAGAAATTCTGGTGTGTAGCTTCACTGAAGCCAATTTATAAACCTTAACTACTGTAGCTAATTTAACTCGCTAATTTCAGACAATGTGCCAAATTAAAATCTGCATTTTATTGTATATCAGTTTGTCTACTGCTGGCAACATTAATATGCATTTTGTAGTGTGGAACTACAGACTTTTTAATTTCCTTTTATTTATGCTTTGAGAAGCTTTTATGTTTGCTGAATCATTTTTTTTTCTTTTCTGAATTGTGGCTGCTACTCAGTTTATATAGACAATGATTAGGAAAGCTAGTGTATGCATAGGTTCTGAGAAGGTCCGACAAGGCAAAAGGAAGCCGGGCTAAAAAAAGAAAGGGCATCAGCAGAGCTTTAACCAGGAAAGGAATTAACTGGGCTTTGTTCAAGAGTGCCAACTTGTAGGGGGTGCGCTTTCTCCTCAAGTGTGCATTTTCTCCCAGAAGTAACCCTTACCTACAACCTCCCCTGGCGCACGCGCACACACACACACACACACACACACACGCACGCTTCTTACCAAAAGACTCTGGGCTAGGAAACCATTGCCACATTGTCATTAATGTGGTACGCCCTGCCACTGCTTATTCTCTCCGCCTCCCAAACCCTAAGCAGGCTGTCTGGGGGACATGATACCCATCCTCCCAGCAGGACTCTCTCTGAAACCAGACTGTCCTTTCCACTAACAGACTGCCTTCTCCCATCCCTAACCACACGGTTTTTTGCTTGTACGTATGTTTGTTTTTGTTTTGCCCACAGTGTAAAAAAAAGTCCTCTATATGACTCTGGGCATTTATAAACTCTGTCCTTCATTTCTATTCCCTTATTTTTAGAGTGAGAAATATAACTTCTCATAACCCTTTCGATTAGTGATAGGACATTACTAGCAGATGTTTGTAACCAGAAGATAGAGTGGCATGCTAGAGAGAGAAAAGTCTAAGTTTGCTGGCTTTTGAATCTTTCTGGTGAAAAGCTGAGGATCTTCCACTCCACTCTGATTATCCTATAACTCTCCATCTGTTCAACAGCGATAAAATGCATTCTATTTCATATCACGTGGCAGTTATAGGACCAAAGATCTATTCCTGGAAAAGACCTCAGAGTCCTTTTCATCCAACACCCTATTTTGAGGACTGAGGAGACTGAGGTCTAGGAAGGCTATGTGACTTGCTCACATTCTCACAGGTCATAAACGTCAAAGTCAGAATTCAAACCCAGGTCCTCTGACCACAGAGCCAATGTACTTTACCCTCTTTCTTTTTCAATATGTGACTTTTAAAATTGTTCTTATACCATTTTCTCTATGCTCTTTCTCCCTAAGTAGATTTTAAACTCCTTGAGGTTAGGAAACCTTTTGTAAAATCTTTAACTTCCCCCCCTTCCGCTTTTTTTCCAAACCACTGAGCATAATGCTCTGCCTGGTCACAGCTGGAGCTCAATTATACATGGAAAATATGTAGATACTTTATGCAAGCATACATACATGTATGTATATGCATACACACATGCATATATTCATATGTGCATTGTGTGTATATGTACATATGCATGTGTATATGTGTGTATACCTATATTTGCATATATACATACATATATGTGCATATAATATTCATAGTTATTTTTGTGCTTTCTTCCCCTTTAAAATATGAGCTTCTGGTAATCAGGGATCCTGCTTTTACTTTTCTTTAAGTAACCACTTAATAAATGTTTATTCATTGATCAACTGGCTGACTGTCCTACCCTGGGAAAGTTATTTAACTTCTCAGGCTTTGTTGGTATGGTGGAGAATTTTACATATCCGCAAGCAGAGAATGCCAATTGCACATTCTAGAGCAAATCGACTTAATATTCCAAATAGCATCAGATTGCTTTTTTCAGTGTGTTGATCAGTTTTAATGATCTTTTCTTCTCCTTTCTAATCTTTAAAATTTTAAATTATTTTTCATTTTTTTAATCTTTTGTTACAAGGGACAGTTTCTTGGGGGAGGGGGGAATAAAAAGGGAACTCTAGGTGATATAAAGCAAAATATGGAAATAATCTGGTTTTTTCCTGGGAGGGGGGCACGGTACTCAAAGTACACAAAAAAGAGTGCTAGAGGAAGGAGGTATTAAAAGGAATTCATGTCTTTGACTAACTTTTATACTACCTACAATTGTTTTCATTAAAGATAATTGCAAAGGGGGAGTTTCCAGAAAGTAGATGCTAAGGCAAAGAAATGATGATAACAAGAAATTGTTATAGAACCGTAGTTCTAGAGCTTGAAGGGAACCCTCAGACTTCATGTTGTTCAACTCGCCTATTTTATAGATGAGCAACCTGAGACCAAAGAGCATTAAATGAAATACTCAAGGTCATATGGTGAGTAAGCACCAGAGGTAGGATTTGAACTCAGCTCCATTGACTCCACAGCCTGTACACTTTCCTCTGTATCATAATAACTGTTTTATGCCTTTTTGAAAAGCCAGTGTATATAGTACTTGGAGAGAAAATGGACCTGAATTTGAATCCCTATTCAGACACTAGCCATATGACCTTGTGCAAGCCATTTATCTTATTTGCCTCAGTTTCTTCACTTGTGAAATGAGAGGATTAGATGACATGGGTTGTAAGGTCCCTTTCAGGCACAAAATTATGATTTTTTTAAATAATATTTTATGGTTTATACAGTAGGTACAAATACGTTATCACTTGATTCTCATAAATAACCTTATTTAAGTTACTATGATTCCAATTTTACAGATGCGCACACTGAGACTCGAGAGCTGAAGTGTGAGCTCCTTGAGGGAAGAGATTGTTTTGACCTTTCTTCATATCCATAGCACTTTGAATAGAGCCTTGATAGTAAGTACTTAATAAATGCTTATTGGTTAGACTCCTAGTAAGTAGTTAAGTCAGCAAACTTAATTGCTCTAACTCCAGGTCAAATTTCCCTTCTGCTATGACTCAACTAAAAGACAACCAACGGACATCTTAAATGCCAGACATACATTTTACTTGATAATCAAAATATTGCCCATATCACCAATTTTCAAGGGCTTTCTACTTACCCATTCATACAGGAAATTGTCCTTGGCACTCCAATGTAAGCCAATGAATATTTATTGTGTCTATTATGATCAAGGCACTGGGTTAAATTGTAATGATTACAAATGATGAAAACAAGCAGCCTCAAGGTTCTTGCAACCCAACAGGGTGGCTATTAGGACATGTTTATGAGTAAATAGGATAAAAAAATAGAATGTGATCAGAAATGGAAAGACTCAGACAAAGAAAATTTGAAGAGGGAAAGATTGGTTTAAGCTAAAGGAATAAAGAGAAGCTTCATGGTGGAGGTAATTCCTGAGCTAGGCCTTGAAGCAAGAAAAAGATTCCAATAGGCGGAGATAAAGGGTAAATTTATTTGATGCATGGAGAATAGTCTGCTTAAATGCACAGAGATGGCAGAACAGAAGACCAGATCACAATGCAGCTAGTCAATCTGGGGCTGGAGAATAGAGTGAAGATGATTAGTATGAAATAGGCCTAGAAAAGTAGGTGGAGAGCCAGGTTGTGGAGGGTCTTGAAGGGTAGAATAAAGAGTTTGTATTTTAACCTATAGGCAACATAGAACAAACTGTTATTAGTGTGAGGAAACTAAAAGTCGATGGAACTAAGTAGTCTAATACCACGAGAGTGTGAGTGGTGGGACATAGGTGACTTGGTAGTGATAATGGGCATGAAGATCCAGGACTGAGAGAACCTATATACCAGAAGGGCAATAATAGATAGCAGGAGTCAGAGAAGGTTTGAGTCAGCAATGAAAGAGACATGAAGTCAACAAGGTATTAGTGAGGGCATTATTAAGGTATTATAAGACTGGGTTATTTTTAAGGTCCCTTCTCACTCCAAATACCATATCAAAAATATATCAATAAATACAATAATTTGTATTTATATTAGTTTGTAAGATTTCTAAAGCACAACAGTGGGAGAGGGTTAAGTACAAGGACAGTTCATAATTTAGGGCTAAGAAATCAACAAGAGTGTAAAGGCTGGGGCAAGAGCAGTTGAGGAAGCATAATACCTCCCTGGTGTCAAGTACACTTGATCCCTGAAGCTCTTTCTGGATATGGCTTCTGGATTTTCCAGTGGTTCCCATGGGGCTAGAGCCCATACCAGTGGAAGTGGTCTAAACTCTGCGAAGGAGGAACAAGTAAATGGCGGCATCTGGTGGATATGGAGAACACAGGGGCAGGGAATCTGCCACAGCCCCTGGTGAGCAACCCCTGAAGTGGGAACAACAAAGTGGAAGTCTGGTTGACAGCAGGACTTAGAAGTCCTGGCTCCCAGTCATCTGTCCTAACCACAAGATAAATCTCTATTGCATTCAAAGACAGGGAGCTGGAAGATATACGGCCCTTCCGAGGGATGTCAGCAGCACCAAGAGAACCCATCTGTCAGGAATGCCAGCGAGGCCCAGCAGCAAATAATCAGTGAATTGTTTTGTGCCTTTTAATTTCCACAGGACCCTTCGATGATATTCATGTCTTTTGTCCAACTAAATCCACCAACAAATATTAACTGGCTATTTAATAAATAAAATGTACTAAGAAATACAGGTGTGGGCTGAAAAAAAACTGTTAAGAAAATATATGTGCTTTCTATTTCTTCTTCCTTATTCTTTTAGCCTTATTATCCATCCCTCTCCCCAGTGACCTCTAAACAATTAAAATAAGGTTTTGTTTAATTGTGTGAGATCTAATTTTTTCATTAGAAATCATATATGTGTGCATATAATACATATGTTTAATATATCTACATGTATGCTTGTACAAAGCAGCAAAAAATAAAAGGTAAGACTTTTCCTACAAAGACTGATGGGATACACTCAGGGAAATATCCACACATAACGGCATTTTAGAAAATGAGAACAGTCTTCCAGCCCATACTGAGCCTTCAGCACCAAGGGGAGAGGTGGCAACATGTAAAGGAGGAGCTTGGCAAAGATCTGAGAAGGAGTCACAGCCAAAGCTGGCAGTCACAGAGGGATTGAGTTACAGTTAGGATACGCCACAGAAATATAAACAGAACAATGACAAGAAAATTCTCGCCATTTTTGCGTCACGTTTCTCAAGAAACTTTTCCTTCATTTTGTTAGTCTTGCTCACCTTTTCTCTATCCTTTCCCCCATTTCTCTTCCTCTCTTTCTGTTTCTCCCTTTCCCTCTTCCCCCTCTCTGATTCTTTCTCCTCTCCTTTTTTACTCTATCCTTTCTCCCTCTTTTTTCCCTCTCTCACATATCCTCTCCTTTTCTCATTTTCTCCTTCTCTCTCTCCTTCTCCCTTTATTTTCCCTTCTCTCCTTTTTTCTATCCTTCTTTCTTTCTCTCCCCCATCTCACACACTTGTATTCTCTCATCCCCACCCCCTTCCTCTTTTTCCTCCTTTCCTCTTATTTACCCTCCCCTCTCCAAGTGTTGTCTTCTCCCTCTCACACTCTCTTATTACAGAGCCTTTGTCCCCTTGCCAGAAGCTGGCCTCCAGGCTACATCCACTTTTCTAATAAAGCAGCCCCTTTGTCAATGACAGCAATGATTACCTCTTACAGCTGCCCATGGTGTTGCATTTTGTAACACAATTTGGCCTCCTTTGGCCCCAGTTAGTCCTATTTAGCGTACTGCAGGGGTTCCCTGTTTGATCTCTAATTGATATAATTGACTGGGAATAATCAGAGAAGCTTTATAGATTTTTATTGATAGCTAATTTTCCTTCGTCCATTGTTTAATTCGATAAGAGCATAACCTAATTTATTGTCACTCCAATAGGGATCCATTACCCTTTTGATAAATGCTTCTGGGGCCGACTTGTCAGTAACTGATTTCAAAGAGCTGTTAAAGCCTACAGAGCCCATCATTAGTTAATGGCAGTTTAGAAAGCTAATGGTGTTATAAATTACAATCAATAAGTACATGGAAATTACAGTTGTTGAGCAAGATAGCACTATATTATTAAACAAACATAATCCTGTACCTTTGCTTAATATACATGTAGGGAGTTTCTGAATCCATTTAAGAGCAACTATGATTAGCCCAAGAAACCACTGCTTGGGAAGAAGATTGCCTTCCCAGTGCTTAAAGGGCAGCACAGGAAATCTAGGGGAGGGAAGAAGAATGGTGGGGTCTTTTTGTTTGTTTTTTTGGTGGAGTGGCAACCTGAAGCACCAATGACAGATTGCCAGCCACATCACCCTTCCTACACACAGATAAAAACAGACAAATAAACAAACTCCTTTGCCTCGATCTAGTCCAGGAACACATTCCCACCAAACCATGCCAATTAGCAAAGGGAACATTGTTGTATTCATCACATACCGTGCTCAAAGGCAAACCCTTGGCAGTCTCAGACAACTCCCTCTCATCTTCTTTAAGTGTCTGGTTGTCACGGATAAAGTTTTCTAATTGAGGAATACCATGGTTGTGTGGCTGTGTTACTGTACAATTAACCGTGTCCAAATGCTTATTATCCCCAACATCCTTTCGGTGTTTGTATCTTCACTCAGTGGTATAGCCAGCAAATAATCTACAGCTGTGGGCTTCAAAGGACATAAACACCTATTACATTACTTCCTTACTGAGCCAGAATTGATTCATAAGATAGAATTGGGTTTCTTCTGCTCTTTACTCTTGTGATAGCCTAGTTCGTGTTGAAAAGATGGCCTAATTCTAGTTTGCTCTGACTGGCGAGCTTTTTGAGTGAGTCAAAAGCAAGCCTCAGAGTAGTTTCTAAAGCTTGATGATAGACCAGGCAGTTGGCTAAGGCCTTCAGAATTACCTTCTAAAGCTCTGGAAATATTCTTTCTAGCTTGTATCATAAGATGTTAGGATCATTGATACAAAACTGGAAACTACTTTAGAAGTCATCTGGTCCATCCTCTTTGTTTGACAGATGAAGAAATGGAAACCCAAAGAAGTTTATTAATGTGTTCAAAGTTGTAGCAGTTATAGATTAGAAGTAGGAATTTCACCCTCTTCCTCCTGACTCCAAAGGGTCAGTTTCTCTCTACTATGCTAACACTGCTTAGCTAAAATTAGAAAAAGAAAATGGAGTTTCTGAACACAAGTGGTTCTCTGCTGTGAAAATACAATATGTGACCAAAGAAATGTCCCATTATGCTTTACCTACCCCCCAAAAAAGCCGAAGGCAGATGGAAAGGGCGCATATTTACAAAACAAGACAAAAACTAATAGTAACATTTTTTTTCATAGTAAAGACATCGATTTCAGAATGGCTGAATAAATTGTGTTATACAAATTCAATGGAATGTTATCATGTTGTTAGAAATGGTGCAGTAGATAGAACTCAGGGCTTAGAATCAGAAAGACATGAGTACAAATCTAGCCTCAGACACTTACTAGCTCTGTGACCCTGGGCAAGTCACTTAACCTCTATTTGCCTCAATTTTCTCATCTGTAAAATGAGAATAAAAATAGCACCTGCCTCCCTGTATTATCATGAGGATTAAATAATATAATAATTGCAAAACACTTAGCACAGCCCCTGGTACATAGTAAGGACTATATAAATGTTATTTATTTCTTTACTTACTTATCATATCATGGATTCAGAGAAACCTGAGAAGATTTGTATGACCTGGTACAGGGTGAAACAAGCAGAAACAGTAGAACAATTTATATGATGAACAAAATAATACAAAGGAAAATATTTTGGAAAAAACTGTAGAAATCTCATCAATAGAAAAACCAATTATGACTTAAAAAGATGATAATTAAGCACACTTCCCCCTTCTAGACAGAGGAGATAGACTATAAGTGAAGACTGAGAAATACATTCCAATTTTATCTAAGTATTGATTCACTTTACTTGAATAGACTTTTTTTTTTAATGCGATTGTTTCTATATAAAGGAGAAGATGAATCGTGAACTCTGATAATGATAAAAAAAAACCACAAAAAACCCTCCCTTAGTAAAACATTTTTAAAATGCTGAAGAGAACAAAAAAGAAATTCAGAAGGGGGAGTAAAAAGCTGAGATGATTTTGTTACTATTGTGATGAGTTTCATATTCACTTTTAAAAAACATAATATGTGTAACAAAGGTTCATAGTTTCATATACAGTCCTCGTAGTTGTTTTCGTTTATGGAATATTCATGTTTTGATGATGGTTAGATTCATAATTTTAAAAAAGGTTAAAAAAATCACCCATCACTGGAGAAAACTTTAAACTAGTTAGGACTTCACCCCTGTAAAAAAACCTGAAATATCTTTGTTTCTAGTGAATGTCTAAGATATTTTTTATTCCAATATTAATTTCTGCTCCTTTATAGAATGTTATTATTATTGTTAGAGGCCATAGGAGAAGTACATGAATAACACAGAATCCAAATTTCACTTTCCAGGAAACCGTGGTGATTTCAAAAGCCATATTCTTCTATATATAAGCACCTTTGATCATTCAACCTTTATTGTTGCAATGGTGAGGAATGGTATGGAATTTGTCATGGGGTTTGGACTCACTAAGTGAATAATATTCTTTGTTATAGGGCTAAGAATGGGTGCAGTCAAATATTTTTTTCCATTCAGGCTGAAAACTGAAGGTAAGATTATTCAAACAGAGCCTGAAGTCAATTAATGAAGGTGCAGAGAACTCAACCCATGGTGTTGTTTTTCAGTCTTGTCTAACTCTTTGTGACTATATTTGGAGTTTTCTTGGCAAAGATAGTGGTTCCCCATTTCCTTCTCCAGATCATTTTACAGATGAGGAAACTGAGGCAAACAGGGTGAAGTGAGTTGCCCAGGGTCATACAGCTAGTAAGTGTCTGAGGCTGGATTTGAACTCAGGAAAATGAGTCTTCCTGACTTCAGGCCTTTCACTCTATCTACAATGCCACCTGGCTGCCCCAACCCATGGTACAGAGGCCCAAGAAGGGGTCTAGATTGAAATCAACAGCAGTATTAAGGTGCAAGCAAATGTGAAAGAAGATCAGGCAGAGGGGTCCAATGCTAGCAGAAAAAAGAAAGTCTGAGTTCTGTAACATATTGAAAACAGATGATGGCACTCAGTGTGATAGGTACATGAGGAGTTTTATGCTAGAATTGTTGTTGTGTTTGTCCTTCATTTTCAAAGAGGACCATGACATCAGGAAAATGATGACATGACTTGCAGTTGACTTTGATTTGAGTGAGGGAGGGCTGTGCAAGGTCACCGGCCTCACTTTCTCCTCCAGAACAATCTGGGTCCAGTGGCCAGATATTCACCAGGAGGACTGGAGATGACTCAGGATACATTGGGAGACCCTAGCCCTTTTAGGCTAAGGCCTTTTCATGTACTCATAGTGAGGTAATGCTTGTTCAGTGAATAGGCCTTTTTAAGAAGTGAGTCAAGAGATGGTCCAGGTTGTTTGTTCTTCACTTTGGAAGAGGACCATGACTTCAGGGAAAAGATGACATGACTTGCAGTTGACTTTGATTTGAGTGAGGGAGTGCTGTGCAAGGTCAAATGGCTGCCTCGTGAAAGAAGGATTAGGTTTATTTTGCTTGATCCCAAAGTGTAAAAGAGGGCTAATGGGCTGCCTCAGAAAGCTTAGTACACCACCACATTTCACTGGAGGCAATACACCAAGATTTATTGACTACTTGTCTGGATATTGTAGAGAGAACTCTTGTTCAGCTATGGATTGGACTTCTGAGATGCCTTTAAAGTCCATTAGAAACAGTTAAGTGGCACAATGGTTAGGACACTAGGCTTGGAGTCCAGAACATGAGTTCAAACCTGGCCTTAGATATATACCAGCTACATGGCTCTGGGAAAGTCACTTAGGATCTGATTGCCTCAGTTTCCTCAACTGTAAAATGAAGTTAATACAGCGTCCACCTTACAAGGTTGTGAAGATCAAATAACATATTTTTAAAGTGCTTAGCATAGTACCTGGCACATAGCAGGCATTATAAAAATGCTTACTCCCCTTTTCCTTCACCCCATTTAAACTTTGACATTCTGGTATTCTTTGATTCTGTGACTGGATTTTTTTTAAGTTTTCTTATCCCTCTAAAGTTCTATGAGTCAAATACCTGAAATCCAATGGTATTTCTATATATTTTTCTAGGATATTATGGGGGCATAATTAAGGTCATAGCTATCTAGCAAGATGGGATGCTCATATACACTGAAATTCAATGGATATGGATAGGCTAGAAAAAAAATTTGAGGAAAAGGCTGTCTTGGAGGAACAGATGGTATGGCTCATGCTCTAGCTCTATTTTTACCACACTTTAATAGCAAGGGCCTCAGTTTTCTTCCCTGGAAAGTAAGAGTTAGACTTCCAAATCTGAAATTCTGTGATCTCATCATTCAAGAGATTCTTTGCCTGTGTGTTAGCCTATCCCTAACTTTTGTTTTACACATCTTCTTAGGCTGGAAGCCAATTCCAAGTCAAGTAGTGAAGTGGAAGCTTGATCTTTGACCTCTCAGTCTTCCATTCCCTCTCTTCCCATCCTCTTCTCTCAGGCACCCATTGTCCTCATGGTGCTCTCTATCTGCCCACATCTCCCCCGCAGTGTGTGTTCAAAGTGCCTGTCTCTGTACCATCCCCAATCCCTGACGATGTTCTTTATCTTTTACTGCCCTTCCATCAAAATGTATCTGTCCCATCCCCCCATTTTCTTGGGGCCACCCTCATTAATCTGGTAAACTAAGAATGGCTGATGTCTTAATGGGTTAACATACTATGCTTCCCAAGTATACTTTTGCATTTTCTTCATCCTCACCTTCCTCTTTCTCCTCCTTTCCTCCTCTTCCTTTTCCTCCTCCTCATCACTACTACCACCACCATCATTATAGTTAGCATTTTTATGGAGCTTGAAATGTAAGCAAAATGCTTAATAAGTATTATGTCATTTTATCCTCACGATGACCCTAGGGAGGGGATACTATTATTACCTCCATTGCTATTATTACCTCCATTTTGCTTATGAGGAAACTGAGGCACAGAAAGATTAAGTGACTTGCCCAGTGTCAGAGTAACTTTTAGATGTGACGGTTCGACCATAAGGACTCTAATAGTGGGAATTTTAGGCAACTGGGCACACTGTGAGGGGAGATACTTTTTGGCAATAGTGACTTTTCAACACAAATAATTTAGTCCAGAACCTTTTACACAAAAATAAGAAGGGGCAGCTAGGTGGAGCAGCGAATAGAGCACCTGCTCTGGAGTCAGGAGGACCTGAGTTCAAAACCAGCCTCAGACACTTGACATGTACTAGCTGTGTGACCTTGAGCAAGTCACTTAACCCCAATTGCCTGGTCCTTCTCCCTCCAAAAAAACAAAAGAGGAACAAATAGAGTGGAAGAGAGTCTGTAGCTACATAGGAACAAGGCCAAGTAGACTTTATCAGCTCGGTTTGCCATGGTCAACATACATGGCCCATGGAAACAAACAGGTCCAAACTATGCATATAGCCATCTGAATTTCTGATGAAGACCACTCAGGAGATCAGGGCTTTTGTTCTTGTTTTCATTTGTTTGAGCCCATCTCAACATTGTTATAGCCCAGGGCTTAGGTCAGAAAAGGAAGGAGTATCATAGAACCTAGCACAAACACTCCAGTAAGGTCACATGTCAGGTATTAAGGATTGAAACCAGGAAGGAACCTTAGAGGTCATCTAGCACAATACCTTCATTTAACAGAGGAGGCAACTGATGGGTCAGAGTGGTTAAATCATTTGTCCGGGGACAGACATGTGGTAAGTAGCAGTGTCTGAGTTCGAAAAACCGGTTCACTTATGGTTCAGAAACCCACTAACTGTGTCATCATAGATAAGTCCCTTTCATTCTCTAAGCCTCATTTTTCTCATCTATGACTGGGATAATACTATTTCTTCTACCTACCTTGTAAATTGTAAGGAAGGCACTTTGTAAACCTTAATGTGTAATATAAACATAGTTATTATATTTATCCACCTTTCTGTAAGCAGCATTTATACATACTATAAATAGAAAACTCCCTCTAGGCTACTTCCCCACTTTGTACTCCAAGACCCTAGAGAACAGCCACTACTTAGGGTTCTGCAGTTAACCTGCCTGGAGGTGACCATCTAGGAAGTTCATGAAATCAATATTTGAAGGGAGACAACTTTTATTTATAAATTTCTTTTTATAAGGGACAAATGATAAGATAGACAGACAGATAGGTAAAAGACAGATAAAAAGACAGACAGGCAGACAGACAGATAGATAAAAAGGTGGACAGATAGACAGGCAGACAGACAGACAGACAGACAGACATATAAGTGGATAGACAGACATATGGATACATGCATACATACAAACACATGTTCATACATATAAGAAATAGATATAGATGATAGGAATAGATGATATCTATCTATGTTGTTCAGTCCTTCATTTGGAACAGGACCACTGACATCACAAGGTAATGTCTTGACTTTCTTGTAAGTTAGATTTAAGGGAAGCAGAGTTGCACAAAGTCATCAGCCTCACACTCTTCCAGTCATCAAAATCTAGTGGCAAAACAAAAATCAGGATGACTGGCCAGTGATTGGCGGTGGATGACCTGGGCATCTTTGATGTCTGACCAAGGCTTTAGCGGCCTTCATGACTTTTGGAACAAATTGTTCTCATCTACCTAGTCTGTCGAGGGAAGTCTTCACATGTTTGGAGTGGACATTCCCCTAACTCACTAACAGGTTTGTGGCCAGTTACCCTCAACCTGGTTTAGCCCATTTGCTGAAACTATTTTACCAGCGTGTGGCTGCTGTGGCTGCTACAAGCTTCTTGGAACCACAGGTGAGAGTTGGGTGAAAAATAGACACCAAATGTTGGATAAGCAGCTCTGAAAAGGGCTAAGGAAGCCCCCACACCAGAGGTGCTAGTCCCCTCTAAACACCCCATTTACTCCATCTATAGACATATATTATAGATGTATAGATAGATAAATACAGGTGATAGGAATAGATAGATAATACATAGATGGAAAGATAATAGATAGCTTGATGATAGGTAATAAATAATAGATGATAGATAGAGAGATAGATAGATAGGTAGGTAGCACTAGCTTCTACATTGTGTCCAAGGGGTCATTACATTTTCATCCTAAGCTCATATGCCTACATATCCACAGCAATAGAATTGAAAAATGAGACTTGCTATAAAAATGAAGGCCCTGAGGCACTTCAAAATCCTAAAATATCATCTTAATTGTCAAAGAGAGATTATATCATGAACAATATAGTCATGGCATTGTGAATTTTATTTCTTCTGGTTCTTTGGAAGTTGGTTATCTGACATTTGTTCCAACTCTAAATCTATGATCCTTGCATGAAATTAATAATAATAATAACATTTTTATATAGTGATTCCAGGTTAACAAAAGGCTTACCCACATTATTTCTTTTAATCCTCCAGACAACTCAATAAGGTAAGTTTGGTTGTTATCCCTATTTTATAGATGAGGAAATTGAGACAAGGGGGGAAGAGTAGAGCAGATGACCCAACTGGCTCCAACAGGAAGTGAGCTATGCCAGGCAAAAGTACCACCGGAGTAGTTAAGGTAGTAGTGGAGGGAGTCCAGAAGATTGTCCTAGATGTCATTTGGTGCAACCCTCTCATCTTCCTATACCAGAACCCTGTGGAATTGGGGGAAGAGGGGCAAGGAGAGAGATAGAGAGACAGAAAGACAGAGACAGAGAGACAGAGAGAGAAAGAGACAGGGGGAGAGAGAGAGAGAGAGAGAGAGAGACAGACAGACAGACAGATAGACAGACAGACAGAACTGGAGGAAGGAATCAGGAGTAGTAGTTGCTGCTACCAAAATGAGGAATCCCTGAAAAGCTGTCCCTGCCTCTTTGAGGAGCTAGAATGGGGTGGGGGTGGGGCATTGTTGGAAGAGACCTTCTGACAAATTAGAGTATGAGAGAGCACACTAAACACATCCCATATTCGTGCCTGTGGTTGAAGATAGCATTCGAACACAGTGTTCCTGCCTCCATGTAAAGCACTACTGCATTACGCCATGACATTTCCCACATGTTTGGGTAAATAGAATATCCAGTTATCCATGATATTCTGTTCCTCATCCATTCAAGACAAACATGAGTTGGTTACTGCATTATTATTATATTGAAAATAATACAAACTATCACATTTCTCTCCCCTCACATACCCCCCAAAAGAAAAAAAAAGTTACAACAATGGCATGCTGGGAAAGGTTTAACAACTAGCTCTCAAAAAAAGTACCCATAACACATTTTAAAATTTAATCTGCAGCATTAACATTTTCTCCATCACTTTCTTAAGTCTAGACAATCAACAAAATAATAAATCCCGTTCTGCTTTACCACATTTGCTGATTTCCAAGATATAAATTGATCACTCTGAAATTTTAAGAAGCTAGTTCCAGCAGGCTCCTGCACTTGTGCTGCTGTCATCAAAGTAACTTTAAATTGTGGGACAGGATGGGGAAAAAAATCAAAAGCAGAGAACAAATTGTTTCCTTATAGATATTGAGTCATTCACTTAATACACTAGCTTAATTACTACTATTTGCATTAAATTGATAAGCAAAGAAGTAGATTCTCCTCCATGGTCAGAGTAAGGTAGGTGTAATTTTACCTGGTATACTGTGTATCAACTCCCTTTTGATGTAGTTGTGTGGATAAATTTATATAAAGTTATTTTCCCCTGTTGTTGTGCATGTCTGATGCTTCCTGAAGGACATAAATGGGGTTTGGTCTTAAATTATCAGGAAATCAGGTACTAGGGTGGGTGTAGGGTGTGCAGAGTGGGGCTGGGGGTGGGGACAGAACACTATTCAGGGCCTATTTCTTGCTCTCCTTCCCCAACATCTCACCGTACCATCCTAAGTATCATCCCAGTCATTTTCACTGAATCCACTGTTAATCTGGAAGAAAAAAAAATAAAAGAATTATGATGTTAGGTTTGGGATAAACAGCAGAGCAGATGAAATCTTTAAAAATAAATGAAATATTCTGTGCCCAGGCATGGGCCATTAACGGTAAGTGAGGGGAGAGAAATACAAGTCCCACGGAGAGATCTGGCTCCAAATAGACTATTTATCTGTGTTCCGTGAAGCATTGGCCGCTTTTCGGCTCTTTTCGTTCTTTGCCACTTCAAAGATGCAGCAGAGGGGTTAGTGAGCGAATCGAGGAGCCATTCAAGATTGATTTCACTGCTTCAGTTGCTCCTGGATACTGCAAAGTTGGGGCCCTGTTCTTTCGGGGAAAATGACAGCCCTGCCAGAGCTGAGACTCACCACCCATCTACCACGCCCAGCTGTGAATTAATCCTAGCTGCCAACTAGCAGGGGAAACCATTGTGATCCTAATGTTTCCTGATGGTGTTTTCACTGCCTGGAAGAAGGAGAATTTGTCCTTAAGCTGCTTATTTCCAAACTACATGTGAAGACAACAAATTGTGTGGCATGTTTATCCAATAAGCCATAGCAAGGAGACTGAAGAATCCGACGGGGAGGGAGGGAAAAGAAAGAGGCACGCTATCAGCCGGCATGCGGCAAAGAAAGCAGGCGAGATTACGAGACACATGTACAATTCTCCACGGTCCCTACAGTCTCTTGCGAAAAGGTAGAAATGAACTAATTTATTAGTAAAATCACATCAGGGCCAGTAATTTCATGTTAGTGAATTTACATGTAATAACATTAGGCTCCCAACCTCCATTTCCACGCAGTGTGGCCCTCTCCGATGATGAATGAGCTGCCTAAAGAAAGATGATGGTTTGATTGTTTTCACAGCAAACAGATCAGCATTTTAATTTCTTGCCTCTGTGTTTATTGCTTATTTGGCCCCTTGCTCGGCTTGTAAAAACTTGGCTAAATGGAAATGAATAAATGTAATTACTGCGGGTGACAGTGGTAATCTGTGTGGGTTTTTCATATTGGCTTTGCCAGCGTTAATCTAATCACTGGAGAATATGTGTCACTGAACAAACGCACTGACGGAAAGCAGAGGCCTCAGTGCCAAATGTACACGAGCTGGAGAGCCCTGCTCTGGACCATAGCTCCCGCCCCACGCCCCCTTCTGCTAAGGGTGGAAGAGGGCATGCAGTTCAGGGGGAACAGTGTGTCCTACCCAAGGGGGAAAAGGGCCCTGGTGGTAATGGGGTGAACATTTGGGACTTACAAAGAATACCAAATTAAATATAAATAGGAGAGACATGCTTTCTTCAGTGAAAGAGGGGTGGTTATAGATAGGTGCATAGGTAGGTTCCAAAATACAGAGACATAATCAGCAATTTCCACGCTTGTGGCAAAATGGAGAGTGCTACCATGCAGGGCATGCAAGAAGCAGGTAATGTGAGAAGTGACCGTGAGAAGATGAAATACCTCTTGGTACCACGAGGTTGCTAGGCTGCTGAACAGGGAGTAAGTGACGGAAGTGAGGCTGCTGCTGCCAAGCAAGTGCCTTTTGGTTACTATTGTGCCCTCTAAATTTCCAGCATCAGAACATAACCCATCACCTCATCTTAGTTGAAGCTCTGCCAAAGTTTTAGGCTGCCCATCTCTCTCTCTCTCTCTCTCTCTCTCTCTCTCTCTCTCTCTCTCCCTCTCTTTCTCTCTGCATGTGTGTGTGTGTCTGTCTCTCTGTCTGTCTCTCTGTCTCTCTCTGTCGCTCTGTGTCTCTGTCTGTCAGTCCCTCTCTCTCTCTCTCTCTCTTTCCCCTCCTCCTCCTCTCTCTGTGCCTTTGTCTCTCTCCTGTCTCTCTGTCTCTCTCTTTTCTCTCTGTTTCTCTCTGTCTCTCTCTTCTTCCCTCTCTGTCTCTCTGTCCTCTCCTCTCTGTTTCAGTCTCTCTCTCTCTCTCTCTCTCTCTCTCTCTCTCTCTCTCTCTCATTTAGTATTTAAGTTCACTCGGTTAACCTATCTGAAACTTTTATATTCCAGTTACAAAAATGCAAATGGGACAAGTATGCTTGCTCGATGTTTTTATTATAGGAGTGGTGAGTCATGGAGAAACTAAGCAGTGAAAGTAAAGTTCTGAGTCCTGAAAGAGCTAATGTATGTGAGAGTCCTTCAAAAAGTAAAAAGTGCTGTATGAAGATGAGGTATTACTATCTTTACAGTGAGACAGAGTAAAAAGAGACTTTTGGAGCCCAAGGATCTCAGTTCAATCCAACTTTGCTTCTTACTATCTGTGTGACCATGGGTAAGTCAAATGATCTCTCAGGGCTTTAGTTTCATTACCTATATAATTAGAGAGTTTCAGAAATTGATCTCTTAGAATGATCACAACCCTAAATCCTATGCTTCTTTGAGTAGGTTTAAATGTTGGTTCTGCTACTTATAATGTGTGAAACCTTAGAAAAACTGCCACTTTCAGAGTTAGTTTTCTCATCTATAGAATGAGGGGAATGGGATACATGATTTTTAAGTTCCTTTCTAGCTTTAAATCCTGTGACCTTACTACTGTTCCTAGTTAACTGGGAAGTAACCTTGGAGAAAACATTCCTTATACTCTGAGGGAAGCGGGGACACAAAGAGAGGCCTTTTTCATTTTTCTAGATCTGTGATGAACTTATCATGAAGAGTCAATTGAGAAAGGAGTATACAATAGATTATAGATAGGAAGATGGAACCCAATACAGCAACAGGCCCAGCAGATATGCTGCATTAGGGAGAGCAATATGAGAACACCATGAGAAGAATAAATCCATCAGGACCCTTCAGTGAAAAAGGCATGAATGAGTTGCTTTGGCCAAATGTGTTCTCTATGTGTATAACTCCTTGCTAGAGTCCACTCTGAGTGTGTGCCTTCTGTTCCCACTGATGCTGTATGTGTTTGTGAGAGAATGCACCCCAGGTTTACTTGGAAACATTGTGTTACTAGAGTTTGTGCTATTTCATTTCAGAAGATGCCTTTTCTTTGAACTAATTCAATCTTCTAGCTGACCATTAAGAGTAAACATAGGGTTCATGAGCCCTAATTTTGGGAATGCAGACCAACATAATACCTAGAATCCTAAGAATACATCTCCAATATGAGCATAAGTTAATGTGGAATAACTACAGTAGTTATTCAACAGAGTGTCCTATGATAACTTATTGAACAAGATGAGGAGACGTGGTCTTGACGATAAAACAACTAACTGAATTACAAACTAGTCTAATGAATTAGCAAGAAAACAGTGGCCAATGCCAAACTGGAGGGAGTTTTCTAGTAGAATGTTCCAGGGGTCTGTACTTACTTCCATCCTGCTCAACATAAGACCATAGATTGAGAGCTGGAAAGAGCCTTGGAGGCCATCCAGTCCTATCTCTTCATTTTACACATGAGAAAAGGCCCTTCTGAGTTGAGATCTGAATCCTTGGCCTATCACTCTAGAGCCAAGGCTCTTCCCACTCTGCCATTTTTTTTTCAGGGACTCAAAGGAAATTAAAGGTAGCTATCAGACTGGCAGACGTAAAGAAGGAAATAAGTATTTATCATGTACCTTCTATGTGTCGAGTACTATGCTAAACACATTAAAAATATGATCTCATTTGGCCATTGCAACAACCCTGGTAGGTAGGTGATAATATCATCCTCTTTTTATAGATAACTCTGTCTGAGGCAGACAGAGGTTGAGTGAATTGCCAAGGATCACACAGCTAGTAAGTGTTTGAGACAGGATTTGAACTTGAGTCCTTCTGATTCTAGATCCAGGACTCTATTCATTTCACTACCTAGCTACATCTAACACATTAGAAAACAGAATCAAGGTCCAAAAAGATTGTGACTGGCTAGAAAAATAGGCAGATTCCAATCAGGTGAAATAAATGAAAATTTTTATCCATAAGTTCAAAAATTAATTTGCACGAGTATAGGTTGGAGGGAATGTGGCTGAGCAATGATTAACATAGAAAAGGCCCCAAGGGATTTAGTGGCCTCCACGTTCAATAAGTCAGTGGTGCTACAAGGCAGCAAAGATGTTAACACAATCTTTAGCTGCATTAATCGAGGGATAGTTTCTAAGACAAAGTAGGGAAGGGTTCCCCTCTGTGTTTCTCTAGGCAGCCCGCATCCAGAGTAAAAGTGTTCATTTCTGTGTGCCACATTTTAGGAAGGACTTTGATGAAATAAGAGTACATTGGTAGAGTAGCTAAACGCATCCATATTGAGAACAGTGGAAGGAACTGGAGATTTTTAGCTTGAGAAAGAGCAGACTGGGGTGGGTTCTCATTGTTGTCTTCAAGTATTTGTAGTCTGTCATGTAGAAGATGTATGAGACTTGTCCTGCTTGTCCTAAGAAGGAAAACTAGGTAGAAGTTGCAAAAAAGAAAAAAAGTTAGATTGTAACTCAATATAAGGAAAAAAACCTGCTAATGGTTGAAGTCATCATATGTCCAATGTGTTGTTTTAAAGAGTGATATGTTCCATTCCCTAGAGATCTACCAGCGGAGGATAGATGACCAATTATCAAGAGGCAATTTCTTTTCAGGTATGAGTTAGAGTGGTTAATTTACAAGACTTTCTTCCATCTCTGAGAAGCTGTAACACCAATGCTGCTAGCAGCTGCTGTGGAGGTTTAAGACCAATAATAGGCCAATAGTAGAGTGTTCCAGGGGTCTGTACTTACTTCTATCCCATTCAACATGAGATCATAGACTGAGAGCTGGAAAGAGCCTTGGAGGCCATCCAGTCCTATCTCTTCGTTTTACATGTGAGAAAAGGCCCTTCTGAGTTGAGAGAGCCAGAGGGCTGCTAGCACAAGTTCTTTGATCTGCTTTTCTAAGGAAAGTAACTTTAAGAGGTTACAATCTCACTTTAATTAAACAAACATATGCCATTCACTTAGGTCAGGGGAAAAAGTCAGCACCCTGAACTTCAGAGAAAATACAAACAGAAATTACAAGCAGAAATTATATAAACAGAGTAAAATAACACAAATCAGCAGACAGACTTCTAGCTGTCTGTCCATAACAATACATACATAATTACCAGAGAGAGAAGCACCAGCATCTGGGTTTTCAAAGCCAGGGGGCTCCTTAACAGCTACCCAGAGTCCATCTGGCCAAATCACAGAAATATTCTTCCAATGAATGAGCCCCCAAAGCAAAATGCTAACCTCCAAGTATACATAAGCTTCTTCAGTGTCAGAGGGCATCACAACTATGTGACTCGAACTCATGTGACTTAGGCTTTCTTGTGACTTTAGCAGGTCATCAAGGACTCCCTATTCAATCAAAGACTCTTGTTTGAAATAAAGGCAAGACTCAAAGGCACTTGATTGCCTTAGTGCTGAAAAGTACTCCAAAGGAAAAAACAGTTAAAAGTGCCACCCTGCTTGCCATTACAGAAGCTAAATTTGTAAATATTCATCAATATATCTATACATATGCACATGAACACATATGTATGCATATATATATGAAACGAATATATGCATACACACATGCACAAACATATATACATATATATAATATATATTATACTATGTGTACAGCATGATTCCTAGTAATGTTAAGTCCTTCATGGTACTCTTTATAATTATTAAGCTATACTTCTTGTTAGGATGAGTTTTACATGTTTACATTTATATATTTGTTTGCTTGACTATCTGTCTAGTTATCTATCTGTCTACTCATCTGTTTGTCAATTTCTCTCTGTCTCTTTGATGCAGAATTGTGACTTCATTTTTGTAGGGATCATTTTTGGTAAATTCTCCCTCCATCAAAACACAATAACAACTTATTCATAACTTAGACTATTTCTCCCCCCAATTACATGTTAAAACATTTTTTAGTATCTGGGTATTTAAAGTTTTGAATTCCAAATTCTATTCCTCCCTCCCTCCCTCCCTTTCCTCTCCCCTCCCTGAGACAATGAGTGATCAGATATAGGTCATACATTTACAATGTAAAACATTTCTATATTAATAATTTTTACTCTTAAAGAGTTGCCTTGGACATTGAAAAGTCAAGTACTTTGCCCAATGCTGCATAGTTTCGTTTTCTTCAGTATCTTGATACATATTTTCAAGATTGATCAATTACAGGCAAGAATTGAATCTAGGAATTTCCAACACCAAGGTTGGCTGGCCCTCTACCCACTATGCCATGGGGCTGCCTTAATACAGATTTTTAAAGTAGTGCTTTCTTTTCTTTGGGCTAACTTTATCTTTTTCAAATTTCTAGGATTGCTCCCTAGTTCTAATATGCCAGTCATAATCATTTAAGTGATTTTGCACATTGACTGTTCATTCTGGACCCAGAATACCTAGTTGAGCAATACCATTGGCCATGATGCTCCTCCAGCATGTGAGGACACAGTCCTGGGCTCTGTGCACATCTATGCTGGGGGCATTATCTGAGTCTCAGTCATTGCATTTCAGCCCTAAGTTCTTTTCAAAAGAAAATAGTAACAACTTAAAGAATCAAAACAAAACTCACTTATCCCGATCTGTAGGTTTTGTTGCGTTCAGTTGTTTCAGTCATGTGGACTTTTTGTGACACCATTTGGAATTTTCTTGTCAAAGGTGCCAGAGTGATTTGCCATTTCCTTCTCCAGCTCAATTTGCAGATGAGGAAACTGAGGCAAACAGGGTTAAGTGAATTGCCCAGGGTCACACAGGTAGTAAGTATCTGAGGCCAGATTTGAACTCAGGTATTACTGATTCCAGGCCTGCCACCTAGCTGTCCTGATTTATAGTTAGCAGAGTCCATATAAAAACTCTCACTGAGGGATATTTGGACAGATTTTACAAAGTAAATTTTCACTTATTAGCAAAATCCCTTGCATAGGGTAGTGAATTAATAAATGTTTATTAACTTGAATCTAGTTATCTAAGTCAACAATGGTAAAGCCAAAGTTAGGCACAACTTCCTGTTTGCACTGGGCAAGATGCCATAGTGAGTAAGAATTGAGTTGTGACATGCTATGCTCCCCAAACACAATGCAAATTAGGTTGGTTTGTTTGAAGAAGTTATTATAATAATTTGAGTTTAAAATCCTGATAGTCTTAAAGGAAAGTCCCAATGATTAGAACATTTGTTTTCCTTAATTGAGAGTAGAAAGAAGTATGCAGTGCAGTAGAAACAGCACTGGTTTTGAAATGAGAAGTCCTGAATTTAAATCCTGGCTCTGCTATTTATTGACAAGTTATGTGACTTTGGACAAGTTTACTGATCTATATGTTGGCAGCTTAGATTAGAAATCTCTAAAATCCCTTAATAGGAGCAGCTAGGTGGGGTACCAGCCCTGGAGTCAGGGGACCTGAGCTCAAATCTGGCCTCAGATACTTACTAGCTGTGTGACCCTGGGTAAGTCACTTAACCCAAACTGCCAGAAAGAAAGAAAGAGAGAAAGGAAGGAAGGAAGAAAGGAAGGAAGGAAGGAAGGAAGGAAGGAATGAAGGAAGGAAGGAAGGAAGGAAGGAAGGAAGGAGGGAGGGATGGAGGGAAGGAGGGAAGGAAGGAAGGAAGGAAGGAGGGAAGGAAGGAGGGATGGAAAGAAAGAAAGATGGACTAAAAAATGAAGGAAATTAAAACTGCTGGTTATGCAGAAAATCAGTGTTTATTTTTCTGGATAGAAATGAGAACTATAGCTAGTTGTCTAGTTAGCTACAATCAGCTCTTGGGGGAGGGGAATTCAAAAGGAAAATAAAGATAGGGGGTAGGGAGAAAAGTTCGGGGGATTACTGAATATTACCATAATGAACATCTCTGATCTACAATGAAGATATCCATCAGGATTCTTTCAACCTGCAGGGTGACATGGTAGGGCTGTAAGGGATGTAAGGCCTGAGGCAATCTGTCGGGAAGGACGGCTGACAGAAGGCACAAGCTGCTTCTGAAACTTAAAAGAGCTCAGGAAACCAAAGTGAGGCCCTCACAAAAAGGAGGAACACAGCATTCAGTCTGACCCAAACCACACTGGGTAGGCCTGCACCCTTTAATAACAAAGAAGGTCA
Source organism: Trichosurus vulpecula (assembly GCF_011100635.1). Taxonomy (NCBI): domain Eukaryota; kingdom Metazoa; phylum Chordata; class Mammalia; order Diprotodontia; family Phalangeridae; genus Trichosurus; species Trichosurus vulpecula. Next base: position 230,043,693 of record NC_050579.1, on the reverse strand, counting down.
ATCAAGTTAAATATGGAGAGGCTGAAGTTGTCAGGCCCAGAGAATAGCTTCAAGAGAGAGCATGGCAATGTGTGCAGGCCTCTTACCAGGGCTCATCTCTGCTTGAGGTGTTGCTTTCCTCATTTGTGAAATGATAGAGTTGGGTGAGATGACAGAATCATAGAATGCTAAAGCTGGCAAGGCCCTCAGAAGTCATCTAGGCCAACCAATGTATGCGATGATCTCTGGGATCACTCCCAGTTCAATCTAAAAACCCATAGTTCTGTGCTTCAAACTTGAACAAAGGAGTGATACAGAGGCTCGGGAAGGCCAAGTGGCCAATTTCTAGGCATATTCCTGGAATCAAATACCATGTACCTGTTGTTTTCTCCCTGTAGTATATATAAAATCCTTGAGGTCAGTGGCCATTTCATTTTGTCTTCTGTGTCCCTATTGTCAAACATAGTAGCTGGCACATGCAGAGTACATAATATTAATAGTATCAGCTAGCATTTACATAGCCCTTTAAGATTTGCAAAGTGTTTTACATATGTTTACATCATTCGATCCTCTCAAAAACCCTATTATTCTTCCTCATTTTACAGATGAGGAAACTAAGGCAGATAGGGGTTAAGTGAGTTGTCCAAGGTTACACAGTTAGTGTCTCAGGCTGGATTTGAACTCAGGTCTTTGTGATTTCAGGTCCAGTACTCCTCTACATTCCAGAGCTTTCTCAATAATATATTTAACAATCTCTTATTCATTGGTTTCTAGAGCATGAATGAAATAGGTGGGTATATTCTTGAAAGATCACATGATTGTTGTTTCTTCCAGCGAAAGGATATTGATCCATGCTTTATGTCCCCCTTACTTCTCAGTTTTTTCTGCAAGCATGGTGCCAATCTTAGATGTGGTAGCCTTTGGTATGATAGTAGCAATAATACTGCAATACTTCAGCCCATCTGTGGAATCTTTGCTGTATACCATATTTCTCCATGTATAACATGTACCCCTTTTCGAAAAATTTGGGGTCTAAAAACTGGATGCGTCTTATACAGTGGTTTTAGATTTTTTTTTACTTGCATTTCCCACTTCTTTGTGCTTGTTTTTGCGCTCATTGTTGTAGATTTTTTTACTTGCATTTCCCACTTTTTCACGCTTGTTGTCTTTGCGCTCATTGTTTCGCATTTGTTACCGGTATATTAGGTTACGTTTTGCCACATTCTGCCCAGAAATGGCTCAGAAAAGTTTTTCATACAGTGCTGAATTCAAGTTAAAAGTGATCCAGTTTGCAAAAGAAATCGTGCTGATGAACGTAAGTTTGGTCCTCCTCCAACTGAGAAAACAATCCAAGACTGGCTACGGGAAGAAGAAACCCTACTGAAAACACCAGGACAGAAGGCCACGAGAGGCAAGTCAGCAAAATGGCCTGATTTAGAGAGGGAATTGATGATATGGATTGAAGAGCAAAGGGCAATTGGAATTCCTGTGTCCACAAAGATAGTTCAGCATGAGGCAAGAAGAATTGCTGATGAAAAAGAAGTTACTGAAGTCAAAGGAGGACACAATTGGTGCTTCAGGTTCATGAAACGGAATGGACTAAGCATGCATACACGCACCAGACTTGCCCAAAAGATGCCTGAAAGCTATGAGCAGATGAAAAAAACTTGAGTTCAGTAACTTTATGTCATACATTTTTTTCAAATTTCAGGCTCCAAAATTAAGGTACATCTTGTACATGGGGAAATACGGTATATTCCTTTACGAGTATTAAAGTTCTTTTCCCATGTCTTCCAAGAAAGCCTTCCTTGGAGAATATACCCAATATGAAAAGAACCTCTCTCTCTGTCTTTTAGAATGTCATTGGGAGTAGCCTAGCCTAGCACTTTCCAGTCTTATCTGTTATTCTTTGCTATCCCTACATGGTCTACCTGACTTCCTTTCCAACCATTTCTCGATGATATTTTTTTATACCAGGAGACAGCTAAATGAAACATTGGGCCAGCAATCAGAAAGACCTCAGGTCAAATATGGCTTCAAACACTTACTCTCTCTGTGATCCTGGACAAGTCACCTAGCCTCTATCTGCCTCAGTTTCCTCCCAGAGTTCTTGTGAGGATCAAATGAGGTGATATTTGCAAAGTGTTTTGCAAACCTTAAAATGCTATATAAAAGTCATTTCTATCATCATCATCATCATTATACTGCTTCTTGTACCTGAGTCGTTATTAGAACTATCCTTCATCCTACATACACTGACAATATCTCCATTGCCCTATAAGTTAGCAGCAAATCTGATTCAGGAATTATTATGTAGGCTTATTGTCATTTAGTTGTTTTAGTCATGACCAACTCTTTGTGACCCCATTTGGTGTTTTCTCAGAAGATACTAGAGTAGTTTGCCATTTCCTTCTCCAACTCATTTTTACAGAGGAGGAGACTAAGGCAAACAGGCTTAAGTGATTGTCCAGAGTCACACAGCTAGTAAGTTTCTGAGGTCAGATTTGAACTCAGTAAGATGAGTCTTCCTGAATGAAGGCCTGGCCTTCTATCTACTGTGCCACCTAGCTCTCCACTGTAAGTGGTGTTAAACTAAATGGAAATGCAGGCCACTTAATCCATACTTAATGATGCCTGCTGCTGCATATTGACCTGGTTTCAAAATATAATGTTATCTACATCTTACTGTATTTTTAAAATTTGTTAAATATTTCCCAATTACATATTAACCTGATTTGGATTGTCCTGGAGCATGGTAGGTCACCACTGTGTCCTGCAAGCTACATGTTTGACCCATCTGCTGTAGGGGATAGAATATAGAAGTTGGAGTTAGGAAGACCCGAGTTCAAATTTGACCTCAGATACTAGCTATATACCTTGGGTAAGTCATTTATTTTCTCTGGTCCTCAGTTTCCTCATCTATAAAGTGAGGAGGTTGAATTAAATGACCTCTCAGGTCCCTTCTGGTACTAAATCTATGGCACTCCATGAATCACAGTCACAATAGAATTTTAACATTGCCCTTTTAACAGAGCAACATGGGTTAACCATTTCTTATTTCTCAGTCTCATTGATTGGTCATAGATGTCCTCATTATGATACATCCTTTATTGCATGTTTTATGTGACTTATTAGATGCAGGTCATCATTAGTGGCATCCTGCCACCTGTTTACAACAACCGTATTGTTACGACAATTGTTTGTCATCTGACTCTCATTTGCGTCTCCAAGAAGCTGTAGCATACATAGTGTCCACACTCTGGTAAACCATTTTGACAAATGGGCTAAACCAAGTTGTGAGTAACTTACAGACCTCAAAACTATTGGTGAGTTAGGGAGAAGTCTTCTACAAGCACATGAAGACTTCCCTCACGAGAATGGGTAGGTGAGAACAATTTGTTCCAATGGCCATGAAGGCAACTGAAGCAGGTAATGTGGAGGGTTTAGAGTTTCATCAGGCATGAAAGATGTCGAGGTCATCCTGGGCCATCACCAGTCATCCTGACTTCGGTCTTGTCACTGGACTTTGATGATTCTGGAAGAGAGGGTGAGGGTGATGACTTTGTGCAACTTTGCCTCACTTAAATCCAATTCACACACAAGTCAAGACATCACCCCATGATGTCACTGTTCCTCTTCAAAATGAAGCATGATCAACCGTGATTCTATAAACCTAATTCTGACCCATAATTCTAATAACCCATAACTCAAATCTGAAATTATAATTCTTTTGAGATTATGGTGTTTTACGTTTTATAGTAACCATGAAAATACTGATATTTTTAAATAGGCTTTTGTAAGTAATAGCTGAAGTAATTGAAAGAAAACATTCTGCAATTTTCCAAATAGTATGACTTCATTTTATTCAATTCTTGGCCCACCTCATCAGCCATCTGGGGTCCCCGTAAAAGATATAACTCATTAGGTTGCCCATTCAACTACATGGCATAATCTGAACAATATGTGCTCTCTATTTTCCCTTTCTCTTCTACTCCCCCACCCTTTGTTAGCTTGCTAGGCTAATACCTTTTGAGTGTGAATAGATATCATGAAAATGGACCTATGGGCTTCTAAGACTTGATAACAAAAAGCCTTTTGTTTATTTGATGACAAACATCACCTACAAAATCCAACCCATGAAACTGAGTAAGACAAGAAGATGATAATGGTTGTGCAAGAGCAGGTGGGTTGAGCTCGTGCCCTATAAAGTCTTTGGCTCTTGGGCCACTGAACTACCTCTGGTATAGTAATAACAGAAGTTATTTTGCATCACCTAATTTGGGAAGCTGAGAACCAGGTTCGCTGAATCAAAGAACCATAGGAACACAGCTCAGGAAAGCTCTCCCTGTGACCATTTCATCCATTCCCCTGCCTCTACATCATTTCTAATACCATAAATAATAATAATCCTGTATAGATAGCTGCAGTGTGGTATCATGGATAGTGTTGGTTTGGAGATAGGATGACCTGGATTGGAATTTAGCCTCTGATATTTTCTTATGTGTGCCATGTTGGGCTTAATCTCTCTCAGCCTCAGTTTCTCTACCTATAAAATAGGTATAAAATAGTATCTATATCATAGGGTTGTTGGTAGGTTCTAAATAAATTATATTTGTGAAATTGTAATCTAATGATGTTATAAGAATGTTTTTGTTTTCATGATCATTATTGTTATGTTTCGCTTAGCTGCACCCTTAGGATTTCTGAGTAGCTATACTCTCTTATTTGTGTTGTCTCCTCCAATCAGAATTCAAACTACTTGAGAACAAGGACTCCATCGCTTTTATTTTTTTTTCCTTTTTATTTGTATCCCGAGCACATAGCACAGTGTTTGGCCCATATTAAGTCCTTAATAAATGCTTATTTGTTTGTTTTTTTCATTCATTCAGGTCATAGACAGGTTATGATCTGCATCAGTGGAGAAAACACAGCCAAAATTGCAAGCCCTCCTTGAAATAACTAAAGCATTGCATGATATATGTCCAAAATGATTATAATGGTAACAAAAATACTGTAGATCCGTATAGCACCTTACAGTGTTAAAAACGTTTTCATATAAATTATCTCACTCAGTCCTCATGACAGCTCAGGGAGGCAGTAGGAAGAAGCAAGTTATGATAACTGTTGAAAGAAAAAACTATGAAGAACTTTTCTGGTGACTTAAAGGAAGGAGAGAAGACTTCTGTTCTGGAAAACTTTATAACAATGAACATTTTACAGATTTATCTGAAATGGTCTCTGCATAGGATAACTAATTAACTCTGCCCTGTCTGCAGGCCTCCTCCTCCCTAGATATCTTTGCTCATACTCTTTCTAGCTAAAAATGTTCCCTTCTCCTTTGTCATTTGTTGAATTTTCCCCCATCTTTCAGCATCTAATTCTAAGGCTAACTCCTTCAGGAAGCCTTCCCTGATCCTCTTAGTTATGGGATAACCTTTTTCGTTCAAACATTTTTTTTGGACATGTATCATGCAATGCTTTAGTTATTTCAAGAAAGGCTTGCAATTTTGGCTGTGTTTTCTCCACTGATGCACATCATGACATTTCTGTGACTTGAATGCATGAATGAATGAATGAATGAATGAATGAAAAAAACCCATTTTTTCAGACCTTAATATGTGCCACACACTGTACTATGTGCTCTGGATACAAATAGAAAGAAAAATAAATAAAATCAACACAGTCCTTGCTCTCAGTAGTTCAAATTCTGATTAGAGGAGACAAAACAAATGAGACAATCGGTGTCTCAGAAGTCCTAAGGGTGCAGCTAAGAGAAACGTAACAAGAATGATAATAGAAACAAAACTAATAATGATAGCTAACATTCTTGTAGTACTATTAAATTAGCCCATAAAACCTTTTGTAAATGTTATTTCTTTTGATCTACCAACAACTCATGAGGTGGGTATTATTTCTATACCCATTTTAGAGAAGAAGAAACTGAGGCTAAGAGAGAGATTAAGCAATTTGCTCAATATGACAGCTAAGAAGTATCAGAGGCTAGATTCCAATCTAGGTCATGCTGTCTCCAAACCCAACACTATCTATGGTATCACACTGCAGTTAATTATATAGGATTGTTTTCTAGTGGTATTAGGGATGGGGTAGAGGCAGGGGTATGGATTAAGTGGTCTCAGGGAGATCTTTCCAGAGTGTGTTTCTAAGGTTCTTTGATTCAGTGAACCTGGTTCTCAACTTCTCAAATGAAGTGATGCAAAATAATCTCTGTTATCACTGCACCAGAGGTAGCTTGGTGGCCCAAGGGCCAAGACTTTAGAGCAAGGGTTCAATCTGTTTCTTCTTGCACTATATGGGCAGTAGGAAAAATTAAAGAAGTTTTATTGCCTCTGGTTTTTAACAAGAGGACCAAAGCACAAACAGAGAACTCTCACTTGACAAAAAATAAAGATGGGAGAGAAAGTTTCTTTTATGTTTCAGGAAATTATTACATTTGGTGAAGCGCTTAGAGGTATAATATGTGCTGGATAATTTTCACAGCATTTGATGTACAGAGTGTTGTGGGGCTTTTCCATGACACATAATCAGTATTAAACCAACATTTATAACATAAAAATGAAACCAAGTTTCTCACCAGGAAAATTGGTTTCCATTCAACATGATATCCTACGGCATCCTTATAATTCTAAGGTTTCAGTCCCTGGTACTCACTTTACCTTAAGAGATGATGATCAGGAAGTAAAGTGTCTTTGAGGTCCCACAAAAGCAAGTAAAGCCAATCCTTAGGGAAACATTTATATGAATATTGGAAACCCCCCATAATCCTAAGCCCCAGGATGCCCATTGATTTGGACTTTCTTCTCACTCCCCTTCTTCATCACCACTTCCTACTCCCTGCCCCCACCACCGATCCTTTTCGGTAGGTAACTTATATCCTGACACAGCCTAAGAATAATCTTTTCAGTATTCCTCCTAGCCTAATACTTGATGTGCCTCCATGTTACTTCACTCCTATTCTCCTTCAGCAGACTACCTTTCAATCAGAAATAAGTTCAACCTGCATTGGGAATGACATTTCACTTGTCTGAGGAGTATCACATTAAGCAAGCCACAAGCTGTTTGTTGAATATTTTACTTGTACAAAGCCTACAGAGGGATTTTTTTAAAGTATAAGATAAAGTTTCAATGTCACTGAAATTTATAATCTAGTAGGGGAATGAAGAAAATACAAGTGTCAAATTAATGATAATCTGAGGGAAATTATAACAAAAGCCAAAGAAGAGATCATAGAATCAGAAGGCCATAGAGCTACAAGAACAAGAAGTATTATAAAAACTTAGAACATGAAGAGATCTTTGTGGTATGGAGAGGTCAGAGTAGCCTTTGAGTTTTTTCTCCTGTTAGCATTTTCCTTGGTGATTTATCTGCTAATGTTCATACTTCTGAAGTTTTTTTTTTTTTTTATCTCCCAAGATCTTTGGTGATTTCAGGGTTTTCTCCCCTTATTTTCCCCTATTGTTCATTTTCTGACTCTCTCCCCTCTAATGGTAGTTTCCATGGGTCTCAAAGCATCTCAGTCTCTTTCCACACTGGGAAATTCTTGGTTCTCCATCCTAGGTCTCCAACCCAAATAACTTTTAAGGAGAAAGAATTGGCCCCAACTGGATACTGAGTTCTATCCCTGAGTCTTAGTGGATTGCCACACAAACCCCCCACTCTTCCCTCCTTCCCACCCTACACATACATATGATATTTGATTTCAGTATTCTGTTCTACTCCCTCTGTACCTCCACTCTCTGGCCCAGAACCAGCAGTTCAGTGAGCTGCCACACTTGTGGTACAGGGTTGATTTCTTTGGTTTGGTTCTCTGAGGTTCTGGAAGAGGGGGATGGGAGTGAGTTGTTGAACTCTATTTTGAGTCCAGACATGTGCCCTCCACCTTTTTCTCTCTTCCTCTGTTCTACTACAGAGATATTTTCCAACACAGAATGCTGCTTCTCCTGTGCTGACTATTGGAGCCCTGGCGAGCTTCTATACTTTGGAGTACTGCTGTGGGACTACCTGTCTGTCATGGCTTGAGTAAACTTCCATGGCCTGGAACCAGGATCTCTACAGCCCTGGGAGGAGGGAGAGGGGTCTGGGGCATATCGCTGGGTTTTGTTGAAAGCTCATGTGTTTGTTAGGTGCTTGGACTTAGTACAGACTTGGCTGCCAATAGTATGGTAGGCAGTGGGAGAGGGGTGCAAAGTCAGCTCAGGGTAGGTGTCATTTCATGAGTTTTTCTTTTTTCTTTTTTAACCTTCTTTTGGATTCAGGGTATCTTATGGAAATAGCTGAAGTTGCTTTATTTTATTTCTGTTTTAGAGACATTTGAGAGATTGTGGTGATCAGAGAAAATGTCTCATCCTCCATCTTGTATTTTCTCTTCCTTACGTAGTATTCTCCCTCTTATATGGAAAAGAAAAGAAGAGAAGAGAAAAGAAAAGAAGAGAAAAGAAAATAAAGAGACTAAAATATGCAGAGTCAAGCAAAACATAGAATATTGGCCATGTCCTAAAATATATGTCTCCTGAATCTGGAGTCCACCACCTCCATGTTAAGAGGTGGGTAACATTATCGGTACACTGGAAGCATGGCTGGTCATTGCAATGATCAGAATTCTTAAAGAATTTTGAAAGTTGTTTGTTTTTACAATGTTGCTGCTATTGAGTAAATTATTCTCCTGGTTCTGCATACTCTGCATCAGTTCATATAAAAGTCTTCCCAGGTTTCTCAGAAATTATCACCTTCATCACTTCTTATGACATGACAGTATATCATTCTATCTATATGCAAATAATTGTTCAGCCACAATTAGACGAGGGGAAAGTAAATTTTTGAAGAGGAAAATAGTATGAACAAAAGTACAAAAGCAGAAAAGCATAAGGCATATTTGTAGGGTAGGTTAGATCAATTGGGTTGGCATTGGAAGTATGCATAGAAAAGTAAGAGGAGAAAAGTTTTGGGAGCTATGCTATGGAGGTACTTGATTGCCAGACCAACAATTATTGCCTTCCCCAAATGGGACATTATTAACAAGCTAAATTTCATTAAGTATTAGGTTTCACTACTATCTACCATATTCAGTTTCCTAGGATATACTGAACAAAAGAAACTCTAGAAATATCTAATTTTTATTTCTAAACAGAACATCATTCTAGACTCCCTGGATCCAATACCAATGCTGAAGGGGTGTGCCAAAGAATTTGAAATTCCTCTTTACATTTTTCTCCTGAGCCTAGACCAAATGTTATGCAGCTGGCTTCCCCTTCCTCTCCTCTGAGTCTCTGTAAAAGGTCCCATCTTAGATCTTGGACCGGACCTTCAAAGCTGAGAATATGTTTCTTCTCTGAGATAGTTGGGGAAATTCACTCTTTTTATTTAGCACTCCCTTCGTATTATATTCTATATGGAAATTGCTCTCTCTGGCCTCATGCAATTAAACCAAGTAAAGTTCAGTATTATGCCCTACTTGGATTGTGTCCCTGAACCTCCCAAATATTGCTCCCATGTCTGTGTGCCTAGGAACTTGTATCTAGCTCCTTCTTACCATAATACTCAATAAATGCACTTTTCCTACAATGTTTATTTACAAGAGAAATGAATTTTCATAGAAATGTGCATTTGTTATCTTCTCTTTGAGGGCGGAGATTTTTCGTTTGCATCCCCTGCATCTAGCATAGTGCCTGCCACAAAGTAACCACCTAATAAATGACTTCTGATAGATTGGTAACAATTGTAAGGTTCAGGTAGTTACATGGTATTTACTGTATGGCTCACACACATCCTAAATTATTTCATTTCATTAATCTGTCCATGGGGCTAAGCCATCTGCTATGAATTCCCCATCATTATTTCTATTTGTCTGAGAAGAATGGATCCTTTCTGCTCCACATAGTTAGGGATTGACCTAACTCAAATCTCTGAATGAAATAAGGTTTATACATCATGGTTAGAATTCTTAGCCAATCAGGAAACCTCTTTGTTAATGACAGGTGTTTTAATGCTCCAACTCTACCCAATACACCTACCCACTGAACCACTATCTAATTAAATAACTGATATAACACTCCAGATATAGGATATAACACTTTAGAACAAGGGTGCGGAACCTGCAGCCTCAAGTTTTATTTGTAAAACTTAGGATTCAATCAAAAGGCTTTACCTGAGGACCTAGAAGGCCACATGTGTCCTCAAGGCTGCTGGTTCCCCACCTCTGCTCTAGAAACATTCTGCCCAAAGCTTACAAAGACACTCCCCACCTTTTTTGGTTGCTTCCCCACCTTGTACCCTTTAACTCTCCAAAATCAAATTCATCTCCTAACAAAAAGTACTTTCAGGCCAAAAGTTGGAGGAATACCAAAGTTCAGAGCCCCTAAAGTAAAAGTGCCCAAACTCCCAGAAGCCCAAAGACCTTCAAAAGCTTACTTTCCTATTAGTCAATCAATCCACAAATATATATTAAGTCTCTAAGCACCTCTTGGTGCTAGGCACACAGAAGGGAAATAGTCTTTACTCTCAAGGAGCTTATGGTCTTACAATATTCATCTGTAAATGAGACATCACGTAGAAGGTGGTGTTGACCTGATCCTTGAAAAAAGCCTAGGATTCTTAGAAACAGAGGTGAGAAAGGGTCTATTTCAGGCATGATACAAAGAGCTAGTGCACAGTTGAGAAAAAGGAAGATGGATGCTATGTGTGAGGGATAGTAAAGAAGGACATTTGGACAGATTAGCTAAAAGGGATTATGATGATGTGTATAAGGCTGGAAAACTGGGTAAGGCCAAGTTATGAAGGGCTTTAAATGTCAAACAAAATGATTCCTATTAGATTGTTTTTTGCAATTCCTTCACTTTTCCTATTGAAGTTTCCAATTCCTCTTCTCCTTCTCCTTGACTCTCTTAGTTTTATGACCTTATCACCTATGGTAAAGGGAGATAAAGAGGAAAGACCATCTGGGCCTCTCTAACCCAGAGATGAAGGTTGCTCTTCTTCCCAATCATTTCTTCTCACTGAGTGTATCTTTTTAACCGTAGTTCAATCTGGCTGCATTTCTATGTTGGTTCCTTAAGCTCTTTCTTTAAATTCTTCCACTGTATATGTGAGCAAGAGTGTGAATAGGACAGACTATGGAGCCTGTACATAGCTATAGAGATGTATCGGAAACCAGTGTAAGACAGTGGAAAGACTAAAGCTTCAGAGTTAAGAGGATTAGTGTGACCTTGGGCAAGTCAAGGTTTCCCTGGGTTTCAATTTCCTCATCTCTCAAATGAGAGGGTCTGAATAGATGACCTCTAAAGCCAACTTCCAATTTTAAACTGACCTGGGTTAGAGACAGCTGTTGTTGTTGTGTTGTGCTTGTCCTTCATTTTCAAAGAGGACCACGACATCAGGGAAATGATGACATGGCTTGCAGTTAGTTGACTGATTTGAGTGAGGGAGGGCTGTGCAAGGTCTCTAGCCTCACTTTCTCCTCCAGAGCCTTGTGGTTCCAGGGGCCAGATATTCATCAGGATGACTGGAGATGACCCAGGGTGCAGTGGGAGCCCCTGGCCCTTTTGGGCTCAGGACTTTTCACATACGCACTTAGTAGTGAGGTAACGCCCATTCAGTGAATAGGCCTCTTTAAGAAGTAAGTCAAGGGAAAGCCTTAATTAGAAAAAAGAAGAAAAAATCAAATTGGCAGGGTTAGACCCTCCAGATTGCTACTCAAAAGAGAAACAGTTACCATTTGACATTCACTCTGAGCCAGGAGAGCCCAAAATGTAGCCCTTAAGGGGAGCTTGGGCAGGGACCTGTTGTGGTCCAATTTTTGAGCTTCAGAGTGAAATGGGGAAGGAAGGAAGGAAGGGAGGAAGGGAGAGAGGGAGGAAGACAGTATGGAACAGTAGAAGGAACACTGTAGTGTAGTCATTTCACCTGTGTTCAAATACCAGCTCAACTATTTACAACTTGTATGACCTCAGGCAAGTTATTTAACCTCTCAGACCCTCAGTTTCCCTATCTATAAAATGAAGGGGTGGGAGTGAGTGACCTCTAAGGTGCCTTCCAGCTCTAAACCTACAATTCTATGGTCTATGATCCCATGAATCACAGCTCTGCTGCTTAGCACCTCTGTAACCTTAGACAAATCATTTTGACTCTCTGTGACTCAGTTTCCTCATCTATAAAGTGAGAGGGTTAGGTTAGATGATTCCTAAGACCACTTTTGGTTCTCAATCTCTTAATTCCCTGCTTTTTCTCAGGTCCAGATGTCCAGCAGTCTCTATAATTATCCTTGGTTTGCTTAATTAGAATTAAAAGGGTTTAGTAGAGACAAACTTGTTCTCTTGACTCTTCTCCCAGGAAGAAAAAATGAGAAAGCACAATGACTCCCTGCAGCTTTAAAAGTTTGATGTTATTGGGGTTTTTTTTTTTTCCCTGAAAAGATTTCCATTGATTTAAAAAAAATGAACAAAATAGATGTTTCTGTGTTAACGGAGTGGAGACTACTTTAGAACTATCCATGGTCTGTGCGGAGCACAAGTACCCAGAGCCCCCACACTGCTTTTATGAGGGCTATTTCAGCTTCAAGGATATGAAAAGTTACGGGGGGCGGGGGCACGCTGGGAGTCGGGGGGAGGGCAGGGAGGGGAATTAAAGAAACCATTGCTCTTGTTTCTGGAACTGCCAGCTTGGTGGATGGCTCCTCTATTTTCTATTTTTAATACAGAGAATTCTGAGCATTTACCAAATCTTTTCTGGTTTCAGTTGATTCTAATGCATTTCATCTCCTTTATAAAAGGATAGTGGGGGTTGGGGAAGGCAAAGAGGAAAGAGGGTGTTTTGGCAATGAAAGCTTGAGCCCTTCAGTTCGAGGCAGGTAAAACTACAATGAAGTTTAAGGCACCTGTGCATCCTGGGATGACTGACCTCTATTAGGCAACTTTACAAACCACCCACCATCTCTGAAAAAGCTGAGGAGGAGAGAAAGGGCCTCCTTCAATACACATTTATTAATTACCCACTATATCCAGAAGGACTATGCTAAGTGTAGGGTTTACAAAGAAAAGGGGGAGAGGAAAAAGCAAGGTCCTGGCCTGTGGGGGCTCATATTCTAATGTGCATGCAAGATACATACTTTATAAATGGAAAATTGTTTTGTGTTTGTCCTTTGTTCTCCAAGAGGACCACGGCATCAGGGAAATGATGACATGATTTGCAGTTGACTTGGATTTGAGTGAGGGAGGGCTGTGCAAGGTCACCAGCCTGACTTTCTCCTCCAGAGCCATCTGGGTCCTGTGGCCTGATATTCACCAGGATGACTGGAGGTGGCACAGGATGCATCCTGGGAGACCCTGGCCCTTTTAGGCAAAGGTCTTTTAAGGTTTGTAATGCCCATTCAGTGAATAGGCCTCTTTAAGAAGTTAATCAAGGGATGACACCTTTAATCAAAACTCAAAAAAAAAAATCAAACTGGGAGGGGAAGGAAGACCCTCAGGGTTCTTGGACAAAAGAGAACCAGTTACTATTTAATATTTACATTCACTCTGTGTTAGGAGGCTAGGGACCTATTGTCCAATCTATGAGCTCTAGAGGGAACTGGGTTTAAGGCTTGGTTTTTTTTTTTAAATTTTTTTTTTCGTTTGTTATTTTTTTTTTGGCAGGGCAGTTGGGGTTAAGTGACTTGCCCAAGGTCACACATCTAGTACATGTGTCAAGTGTCTGAGATCGGATTTGAACTCAGGCCCTCCTGACTCCAGGGCCGGTGCTTTACTCACTTCACCACCTAGCTGCCCCAAGGCTTGGTTTTTGAGAAAGAAATATAGCCAGTAAACCCGAAGTTAAGGAGGCAGCTCACAGCCATCAAAATGGAGCACAGAGAGGAGGAGAGGGGAAAGGGGGTGTGGGGAGGGGGAGAGGGGGGAGGGGTCAGGGTTGGGGAGAGGGGGAGGGAGGGAGGGGGAGGGAGGGAAGTAATCTTGATGTAATGAACTAGCAGAGGTGAAGGGAACGAAAGGAGGAGTAAACGCCCCTAGAAGAAGGTAAGATTTGAGTTATCTAGAAAGAAGTCAGGAGGTGAGGGGAAGAAGTAGAGCATTAGAAGCATGGGGGCAGCTACAGAAAAGGATTAGAACTGGGAGATGGAGTATTAAGGGTGAGGAATTAGAAAAAAGCCAATGTCCCTGGATCTTGCACATGGATAGTGATTAAGTGTTAAGAAGTTTGGAATGTGTTAAGGGAAGTGGAGGGAAATTATTATTATTCTGAATCAGACATGATTTTTCAATTAGAGAACAACCACTTAGGAAACACCCTTTATTGATGTAGTTTGGTACCTGCTCTGCAATTTATAGTCTTAAAATACTACCTAAAGGTGCTGAAAAGTTAAATGACTTGCCCAGGGTGGCACAGATGGTTTGTGTCAGAGATAGGACTTGAAGCCAGGTCGTCCTGACTTTAAGATATAACTTAAAGAAAAATATCCTAAGGACATTTTATTTCTTTCTTTCATGTAGACACAGGATGAGAAAAATCATGAGATAAGGAAGGGAAATTTTAATGAGAAATAAAAAGATTAAAAAAAAGAG